>NW_025892061.1:0-33157 GCF_002878395.1 Capsicum annuum | reverse complement strand
TTTTTATACACTTTCTAGGCAACAATCGAATCACCAATTGGGGTAGAAACAAGGATAGGCTCAGGAATAATCTCAGGACTCATTTCAAAATTCACAGCAATCAAAGGTGTAACATATGAGAAACTGGATCCAGGATCAAACAAAGCATACACATCAAACTAAAATATACGAAGCATACCAGTAACAACATCGGGAGATTCCTCCTGTTCCTGGCGAGATGGTAAAGCATAGAATCTATTCTGGCACTGCCCGCCAGCATTACTAGAAGAGGTGCCCTGAGCTGGGGCTGGGTGAGTTGTTGGAACTGGAGCACTAACAGTCTGAGTCTGGGTCTGAGGGCGATAGTCACGAAGCCCTTGTCCATCCTGTGGACAATCTCTAACTCTGTGACCCATGTCACCACACCGGAAACAACCCCTCTTCTCACCCCAACGCTCACCCGAATGAGCCCTACCATACTTAGGACACAGGGGACGATTTGGCTTACTGCCAGCACTATACAGGGACCTGGATGCATATGACCTGCTACCTTGCTCCTGCCTACCTCTAGGCACGAAAGCACTAGCAGATGATGGTGCTGGCATAGACGAACGATCCTGATACTGAGGGTGACTCTCTCCCTGTGATCTAGTTTGACCCTGTCCGTGCTGCTCGGACCTAGCTCTCTTATTCCCTCTCATTCTATCTCTCTCCTTAATCTTGACTACCTCAATCTATTGGGCATGAGTCATCAGCCTAGAAAGATTCATCTCACTATTCAGCATAGCAGACCTACACTCCTTAACCATATAACTAAATACTCCAATCACAAACTTACTCATACTAGCCCGATTATCAGCAACTAAGTCAGGAGCATACTTGCCAACTGATTGAACTTTAGACAGTACTCCCTAACAGTCATAGAACCCTATCGCAGGTTCATAAACTCTTCCACCTTCGCCTCTCTCATCTCCAAAGGGAAAAACTTATCCAGGAATGTATCCTGGAACTCTTGCCAAGTTGTAGGGACAGCTCCCTCACCTCTACCTTTCCTCCAAGCAACAACTTAGTCATAAGCAAGGTCTTTCAACCTATACGTAGTCAACTCCACACTATGTTCCTCAGATACATGCATCACCTGAGTAATCTTCCGCACCTCCTCTAAAAAAACTATGGATCCTCATCAGACTTGGACCCATAGAATTCCGGCAAACTCATCCACATGAAGTCACAGATCCTGACAGCAGCTGAATCACCTCCCTTCTGCTGTGGAGCTGGGGTCGGGTTGGCCTAAACATTTGCAGTAACAGCTTGGGCCAGCGCCTGAAAGGCTGCCCGAAATTCAGTATAAAACACGTTTTCATTCAATGGGTTAGCGGGTTGAGGTTGCTGACCATCATTATTTCTTCTCGCTCGATATGGAGGCATATTTCTGAAAGATAAGAGCACGAATCAATAGAAGAGAGAGACACTTTAATCACCATAGACTTCTGAAAGAAAGAATCATACTTTTTCCTAAAACGTCTTGTAGCCTCTTGCTCATAGATTGGCGCACTACACACCGATGATCAAGACTCTACTTAACGCGGCTTGTCAGACTCCCTAGGACACCTTAAAACCTTAGGCTCTGATACCAAGTTTGTAACGCCCCGGAAAATGATTCCCGGAGTGTCACACAGTGCTTACCCAGCGAGCCATTGAGACATGCCTCAACTGACTCATACTCAGTTATCAAATGTAAAAAATTCTGTAAAACCAACATCAGACATCACATCCTCAGAACATGAAGACTCACCACAACAGAGGATGTAGAACAGCGTGCTCAAAGAATCACTGTAGAATCTGGAACTGAGCACCTGAACCTACATTCTGAGAAAATACAGCCCACATCCAAAGATGTGAGTCAGTACCATAGAAAGGAACCGAGTATATGGGGGTGTATGCAGTTGTATAAACATCATCATCATAAATATTTATAAGAAATATGCAGGATGTATGAAAGACTCACATAGCCCGAAGAAAATCATCATAATCATGAAAGGATGAAATAAGTACAATAACACAAGTGAGTCATCATATAATTTGTCAATCACTTTCAGTTCATCAAGAATATCAATTCTCATAATGTAAATATCATTTAAATCTTTTGAAAGAATAACTTTCACAATTCCACTTTCAAATCACTTCACCATTCACCATAGACACAAGGAAACACACACAGGCTGGGAGATCCTATAACCGACATAAACCATGTGAGCTACATAGAGTTCAACGTACAACCCACGTTGGGGAGAGCCGCCCTATCCTTGCCATCGGAGTAGGACTATCGATATCAAATCCACACAAACTAGTGATCACTATATAAATCAGCCTCAGGCTCACTCCTACGGGGGCACGTAGTTCTACAAAAGTAAGGTCGCTTTATACCTCCCACTCGGTGCTAAAGATTTCTCCCAGACTTAGCTTAGATCATTTCAAAGACAATCCACAACAAAACAATTTCAGATATAAATATACATTGGGAGTCATCATGCTTCTCATCTATCAAAATCAACCACATTGTGGATTTCTTTCACACTCGAGTTCAAAATAACTCCATTAAGACCAAAAGGTCAAATCATTCAAAATATCTCAAATATTTAACATCAACGTGCTTATAACACACACTTTCTCAAAAAAACACAATTTCCAATGGGGATTCACGACCTAAATATCAAAATCATGATAAATATCGTTCAAGATTCATGCTTTATATATCCACACATATAAATTCATCTTTTGAAATCATAAACATCAAGATTTCATAATAATCATCATAAGATATGGGTTCATGCTTCAAATTCGTAAAAATCAAATAAAAATCATGCCTTTGTAAAGAAAATTACTTTTGGGCACAAGAACGAAAGAGAGTTCTTGTTGAAAAACTCCACATACCTTGAATGATGAACTTTAGATCGATACTCATTTTTGAGATGTTAATCGTGTCTTTGAATGATGGTTCTTGGAGTTCTTGAACTAGGAACTTGGAATCTTGAATAAATTTGCAGAATTAATGGTGAACTTTGGAGGTTCTTGAAGTTGGATGTAGGAGCTTAGGGTTTTCTTTTTGAGGGAATTTGATGAAATATAACATATAATGCTTCTAATAGGCTTTAGTATAGGGTTTGGACGGATTTTGGGTGAGGGGGAATGACCAAAATGCCCCTAAAAATCATATAATTCTCGAATCTGTCCTTTGATGGACTGTTTTGATAGTCTAAAGTAGATCAACCATAACGTTTTACTCCGATATCCAAATTGGATGAAACCAATTTCATTAGAAAGAGAACTCTCATATCTTTCCGTTGATATATAGTCTCTCACTCAGATCATTGTGTACGAGGAGTTATGATCGTTTGAAGTTGACCCAAAAAATTCACTTTTGATAGGCTAAAGTAGATCGTCTATAACTTTTTGCTCCGATAGACAAATTGGATGAAACTAATTTCATTGGAAAGAGGACTCGCAGAGCTTTTCGTTAATATATAGTAGATCACCCAGATCATTATGTACAAAGAGTTATGATTGTTTAAAGTTGGAGCAAAAATACGTCAGGCCTCAGTACTTTTTCCTGCACGTTTTACTGTTCACTACTATTCACGGTTCGATCGGAATGTTCATAACTCGTTGCTCGGGTGTCTGTTTTGGATGATCCACATATCGTTGGAAATTTTATTCGATACTCTACGCAATGGTGGGTCATAATCTAAGACATTCCGCACGGAAAATTTATAATTCATTCTAGAAGATAGAACCCAACACGTTTACGCAAAAAATTTCAACGAAAAATTTTCCGGGGTATTAAACATGCACTTGATATGTTAGTGACAATCAAGATCCGCCTAGGCCTAAAATCACCTTCATTCGATCTGAGGATACAGAGATGATTGATGTTGAACCGTAGTTGTCTAGTATTTATTGTGTGACAAAAAGATATTGGCTTCTTATGTTTGTGGAATTTTGGTTTTTTAATTTTTTAATGTTTGGGAATTTCTGGATATATCATGACAATGTGTTTTTTTGTATAAAATGTCATGACATTTTATCTTAGAAGCAGATCTGGTATTCGTATTTTTGTGGGCAGTTTAACTTGCATAATCTATCACTAATTTTCAGTTTTATCTATTGATATGTAGCATCATTATTTTGTTAACAATCACAAGTGATCTAATATGTATCACCAAATAGCATATGAATCACCATTTATATTACTAACCAATTTTTATATGAATCACAAAATACAACTTAATATGTTAAGTTGTATTCTGTTATCACCATTTATATTCTGTAATCATATGAATCTCCACTTTCATGAATAACCAGTTAAATAAATCACTAATTATATGAATCTCCATTTTTCAAATGGTTAAAATGAATCACCAGTTAAAAATGATTAAACCTTGATAAACTGTAACCAATATGTTGAAAATGAATCATCATGTTAATTTTAATTTCTAATATTAATCAACTAATTTTATACGAATGGCTTATGAATCACATAACAATATTAACTTTTTTAATATGTATCACCAAATACCATAGGAATCACCATTTATATTAGTAACCAGTTTTTATATGAATCACCAAATACAACTTAATATGTTAAGTTGTATTCTGTTATCGCCATTTATATTCTGTAATCATATGAATCTCCAGTTTCATGAATAACCAGTTACATAAATCACTAATTATATAAATCACTATTTTTCAAATGGATAAAATGAATCACCAGTTAAAAATGATTAAAACTGAATAAACTGTAACCAATATGTTGAAAATGAATCACCAATTAACATGTTAATTTCAATTTATAATATGAATCAACTAATTTTACACGTATGGTTTATATGAATCACATAACAATATTAAGTTTTTTAATATGTATCAATTGAAAAAAAATATGATTAAAATGTGTTACCAATTAACCTGTTGAGATTAAATAGTAATATGTATCACTTTATAATTTCGTTTAGGAAATCTATCACTAATTATATGAATCACCATTTTTCAAATGGTTAAAATGAATCACCGGTTAAAAAGGATTAAAACTGAATAAACTGTAACCAATATGTTGAAAATGGATCACCAATTAACATGTTAATTTTAATTTATAATATGAATCAACTAATTTTACACGAATGATTTATATGAATCACATAACAATATTAAGTTTTTTAATATGTATCAATTGAAAATAATATGATTAAAATGTATCACCAATTAATCTAATGAGATTAAATAGTAATATGTATCACTTTATAATTTTGTTTAGAAAATGTATCAGTAGCATTCCTCATGAACTCTAAAATATCTGCATAAGATAATAATACTAATGAATTATAAACAATAATCTTAAAAACACATATCTCTTTCAATTGTAAACAAAATATATCAAGCAAGGAACTTTTGAGTAATTAACTCAAATTATTGAATTCAAAACTTTGAACTAAGTAAACATGTCTAATAAACTTTATAGAGAAAATGTCACATCTCTGTTGGAAAGTAGTTGCAAGTACATCTGTTGTGACCTTCATACCCACACTTGCCACAACGGTTTGATGTTGATGAAAACTTTTTACTACTTTTCTTTTTTCTACCTTTCGTGGGTCTTCCTGGTGGGCATTTATATTTTGGAGGCAAAACCACATCTTTTAACACCTCTGGTGGTACATGTCAGTCTTGTTTATCAGGCATTGGACAAAGCGACATTTCATTAGTCTTCACCATTGCCTCCTTCTTGTAGTAATCTGAGGAGTATAGCTTCATTTCCTTTACATGTTTACTTTTCAAAACAACAATAGTGTGCGCGCATGGTATCTCATCAAGCTGAAATCTGCCACAGTTGCAAGTTCTATTATCCAACCAAACAATGTATTTTCTTCCCTCTTCATACACACCGTATATGTAGTTAGTTGATTCCCTAATCTGAAAATATTATTCCAAAAAAATTTATGTAAGTCAACATAATATATGAATCATTAAAGACCCAGATTAATTAAATATAAAGAACAAAAATTCAACAGGAGGCATACTTCAACAGATGTATCAAAATGATACATATGACTCCCAGATGTATCACTTTGATACATCTGTTATCAGAATGTTAAAAAAAATCCGCAAATCAACTTAGTTAAAGTATAATGATTATTATTTTAACTTACCATCATACGCAATGACTTTGCGTCGTTCAATTGTAGAATTTGTTGAAACCGACTGATACAAGAATAATGGCCGCCTTAGCTTTCAACGACATCATTCAAAGTCACTGTGTGAATAATCAAGCTTTGGTCGCATGGAGGGATCGGGATCATACTTGGAGGGGACGTTTTGAGCCTACCATTGATCAAACCCGAGTGTGGAAGATTGCTTGGAGCCTTGAAGACTTAAGGACTCTCGGGTTTGGACCACCTTTGTTGGTTCACGGTTTTGGTGCCCTTTATAAGGGTATTTTGGTCACTTAGACTTAAGGGCATTTTGGACAATTCATATTGTTTTCCAACATACCAAGGCCACCCTTGGTCATTAAGGGTAGTGTAGTCTTTTTTGCCTTTTTTTGTAATATACTATAAGTAGAATTTTTTACATCTTCTCTCATTAGTTTTATGAAAGATGAAAGATTGAAACATTAAAAATTCTCTCTCTTGAGATTAGAACACTTAGTCCTAGTTAGGGCTTGGAAAAGCTAGTATTGATCTTTGCTTGGAAATGGTGGATCTTGAGGTGAGTTGATTCCCTTGGCGGTCACTGTAAGAGTGTGGTTTTGATTATTACATTAATTAGGTATTTTTGAGTTTAATACACTCTTTAGTTCTTAATCTTGTAATAATCTTAGTCTCACTATCTATTCTTTACTTTTGTTGTTGTCATCTTGTGTAGTGGACTGTTTTGGGTCCTTTATTGAATTCGAAAATTGTATTATTGTTATTCATCTTGTTCCTCACATTTTGTAGCTATTTTTGGCGTTATATACACCATTGTATCTTGTATTCTTCTTGTTGATAGCGAATCCAAGAGTGGTCTCCATCTTGGTCCTCGGATCCTTAAGAATGGGGACTGATTTGGAGTGTGTTTTGTGCCTTCCATTGTATTTATCGTATCATTTGGTATCAAATCATGGCTTTATCTTGTTCCTAAAATATCAAATATTGGGCTAGCTCACTTGAAAAATCAAAAAAAAAAATTAAAATCTGAAAATTCCAGAAAAAAAAAACAATCTGTCCATTTTGTGTTCTTGGCCAAAAATTGTGTTTTTGTTGTGTCTTGGCCGAGATTTTTACTTGTTTTTATTGTCTCTAAGTGTTATTTTCATTTCTCACTAACACATTGAGTCTATATCTTGATTTGAGCTTGTATTTTGATATTGTTGTTGTGAACATAAGCTTGGCCCATTGTTGTTGAACACGGTTATGGTAGACATTGTTGTTGAGAAACTTGATTAGCCGTGTGTTTGGTTGTTGTTGTTGAAAGGAGTGTTGTTTTTGTTGTTCTTGGTGAATGTTGTTGTTGGTCTTGAAGTTCTTCACAACCCTCATCTCTTGTTAAAATCGAAAACACAACACTAAAGAGACTTGGCCGTTTGTTGTTGTGGATTGGAGTTGGCCGTTGGAATTGTTGTTGTTCTTGAAGATTGTTGTTATTGTTCTTGGTGTAGTTGTTGTTGTTCTTTAAGTTCTTCACCTTCCTTCATATATTGTTAGAACATAAAGTGAATGATAGATCCTAAAAGGTGAAGGAAAGAGGCGTAAGTAATTGTTAGTCTTGAAAGACCCCCAACCTCCAAAAGACTTTACATCACTTCTCAACCACTTTCCCGTGAAACAAGGGTTCATGTTTTAAGAAAAAATACTACAAAAGTCTAGTCTTGAAATTTGAAACTTGAAAAAAAGGCTCCAAGACTTATTCTTCCCTCCTTAGAACAGATTCCACCAATTCAAATTAAAATTGGTCAAGACTTGGGCCTTGGAAAATAAAAATTGTAGAAACCGCAACCAATAAGTGGCTGCCACGTCATCAAGTTACTGTTCATGCATCGAATTTTGGCTCAAATTTTAGATTATTAGTTTCACTTTATTGTTTTCTTAGTTTCCTGTCTTGATTCTAGAATTAATTAACAACTAGTAATCACCTACTTAGTGTAGATTAATTGTTGAATCCGTTCCTTTCGTGTCTTTGTTATTTGTGTGTTTTTGCTTGTTTTTAACTCGTAGTAACTTCTTTGTTTCAAGTTCATAAGTAAATTTTATTTTTGCGTCTTGAGTCGATCAAACAAGAATCTATTCCGGCCACCAAGTAGAATTGACATCCTATTGACTACCGGAGTATAATCAACTTTCAATATTCGCCGCTCCAATTGTGAGAATCACAAAGGTGAGTGTATACGAGTGTTAGTGAGAAGCTTTTACTACTAATCTTGTTTGTTCATTGTGTAGGTACAAAGGTGATATAAGGATAACATGTCTTTGATAGTCAGGGATTATTATGACTACAATATGGGAGACTATGATTGTAGTGAGGGGTTTTATGGCTACGAAGTTGAGGGAGATTGTGGAGGCTATGAAAATAGCCATGAACAAAACTTGGGCAGATTTGGGAGTTGCAGTTTTGAGGGAGAAAATGAGGTTAATGAAGTGCCTAGTGCTTATGGTGAGTTTGGAGATGATGTAGGACCTCGTGAATGTTCTTATGATGACGTTGGGGCATGTAAGGAGTCTTATATTTCTCACTCCGAACTTAGATTTGGTGTTAGGTGTAACCCTTTCATTCGCAAAACTTATGAGAGCTATGATGAGAGTGCATTGTGAGGAGTGTGAAGATTCATATTCTTCACCTTGTAGTTCTTCTTATCAAGGTCAATATAGTGTGAATGGTTATAGTAGTTCACGTGGAGGTTGTCTAACGAGAAGAAGAGGGTGTGCATCTCCAAACCGAGGGGTACTTGTGTACATTATAATATTGATCCGAGAAGGAGTATATACTGGAAAGGTGACTATTTATGGGATACCGGGCTGCCTTATTGTGCTGAATGATAGGTACTATAAAAACTACATCCTTTCGTCCATGGTCAACTACTTGGGGTTGTTTCGAGAGCCTTTACTTGTTCCATACTCATTGGACGAGTTCAAGGGTAAAAGTTGTCTTCTCCCAATATGAATACCATGAGGAGGTGTTGTGCGATATTCTTCCCTTGCCCTATGGTCATGTATACTTAGGTGCCAATTGGTTTGCACGACATCAAGTTCCTGACGTGCAAAATTGGCCTAGTGTTGTAAGAGACCAAGGGGGGAATCGCCTCATGACTTACTTGCTGCCCAAGCCACAAAGAGAAGTGCCTACCTACTCCAATCCGAATTATTATGAGAGACAAAAGATTGAGAGGAGTAAGGGAGTGCAAGGTGGTAATCCGAGAGTGGAAAAAAGAGAGGGTGTGTGGAGCGAAGTGAGGGGATTATCACCAAACCGTGCTAACATTGGTTGTCCTTCTATTTCTAAGGACATTTGTGTAGGTACCAACATGGCAAGCGAAGGCGAACAATGCCGAAAGAAAGTTGCTGCCCAAGCTTATGGAGGACCTTTACACCATGGCAAAAGAGAATCTACTCAAGAAATTCAAGGTAAAATAGCTAACTCTTAGACTTTGGTACATGAGAATAATATCCATATGGCTAGTAGCTCATTGAGTATGAGTGGTATCTTACTTACTAGTGAGTCAAATGATTTTTTGTCTCTTGTTGATGATGTACATGTTGTGAGTGTGGATACACTAGTTGATCCTATTGATGACTAAATTGACTCTTCTTGTAAGGTCAATTTATGTCCACCTAGTGTTGAAACCTATATGTTGAACGGATGTACATCATCTTATATAATCGGTGTTGATCAACTTACTTGTGAAAATTGTCCACCAATTGAGTATGTGTGTGATGTGATTAATAGAACTCAAGTGAGTGAAGTACTTGAAAATATTGATCACCAAAATGGGAGTGAACCCAAGAGCCATTCTTGGGACAATCTTATGCTTGAAATCTCTTTGAAACATGATATTGATCTTTTTGAGAGTGATGAACGTGTTTGTTCCGAATCTACCCGGGAAATAGATCATGCTCTCTTTAGGTATAATGTCTTGTTTAAAGATGATTTAAATACTCCTAATGAAACTAGTGGTGAGAATGATGGTATAGCTTGCCTTGAAGGCTATAGCCAATATGCTAACCTACTATGGAGTGACAACATTCGTCCTAAAGATGGAAATCTCTTTTTGAAAGATGAGAGTACTCTTAAGGGTAAGAAATGTGTAGTCCTTCTTGAAAACCCGAGGGCAAAGGTGTCATTGACTCCTTGGGGTAATGTTCCAAAATGTGCATCCTTGTTTGACACACTTGTGCCTAAATTGCATGAATTCCAACTTGTGGATGTCAAGTTGTCTAGTTATTTGAAGGAAAGAATGTGTATGTGTTTAAATGCTTATTCTTCACCCGTGAATGCCTTTGCACGTGATTCTTTTCTATACTACCTCTTTGCCTATGATGATGTCCATGCTAGCTTTGGATTTATTTTATGTCAAGATAGGAAGTTTGTTGGTCTGTCCATGTGTGTGCGTGATAATGCTATATGGATTTTATGGGCATTAGAACCAATCAAAACCCCCCCTTGGTGTGGTCTTTTGACGAGATAAAGAAGCAATGGTGTCTTATAGCTCATAAGATGAAGGAAGTTCTACCTTGTGGATTATTTAATGCCATTAGGACCTATGTAGTTTCTTTATGTCTTGGTGATTCCCGTAACCAAATCCTTTGTGCACCTTTTATTGAGCTTTTAATATTTAATTCAAAGGATCCTTGGTTATATTGCAAATATGTGCAACCTTGGCATGTTGAGATGATTTGTTGTGCCAGCCCTAACCCTCATGCCATGAGGAGTTTGTATTTGTTTGCCCTCTCTTCGGTTTTGCAAGGTTTGGATTCGAGGTCGAATCCTGCCTCCTTAGCTTTCGACGACATTATTCAAAGTCACTATGTGAAGAATCAAGCTTTAGTCGCATAGAGGGCATGGGATCATACTTGGAGGGGACGTTTTGAGACTACCATTGATCAAACCTGAGTGTGGAAGATTGTTTGGAGCCTTGAAGACTTAAGGACTCTTAGGTTTGGACCACCTTTGTTGGTTCACTGTTTTGGTGCCTTTATTAAGGGCATTTTGGTTACTTATCCTTAAGGGCATTTTGGACAATTCATATTATTTTCCAATACACCAAGGCCACCCTTGGTCATTAAGGGTAGTGTAGTCTTTTTTGCTTTCTCTTGTAATATACTATAAGTAGGATTTTTTATGTCTTCTCTCACTAGTTTTATGAAAGATGAAAGATTGAAACATTAAAAATCCTCTCTCTTGAGAGTAGAACACTTAGTCTTAGTTAGGGCTTGGAAAAGCTAGTATTGATCTTTGCTTGAAAACGGTGGATCTTGAGGTGAGTTGATTCCCTTGGCGGTCACCGTAAGAGTGTGGTTTTGATTATTAAATTCATTAGGGATTTTTGAGTTTAATACACTCTTTAGTTCTTAATCTTGTAATAATCTTGGTCTCACTATCTATCCTTTACTTTTGTTGTTGTCATCTTGTGTAGTGGACTGTTTTGGGTCCTTTATTGAATCCGAAACTTGTATTATTATTATTCATCTTGTTCTTCATATTTTGTAGCTATTTTTGGTGTTATATACACCATTGTATCTTGTATTCTTCTTGTTGATAGCGAATCCGAGAGTGGTCTCCATCTTGGTCCTCGGATCCTTTAGATTGGGGACTGATTTGGAGTGTGTTCGTGCCTTCCGTTATCTTTCTCGTATCACCGACCTATAAATGTATCAGTACCAAGCTTACAGGAGGACTTGAATACCCAACTACATTCCGGCAATTTGCACAGCAATACATAACTGAAATATACGTTAAAAAAATATATCGCCAATATGAAGTTACATTAACCTGTTTATACATGAATCACCATATACCATATGAATCACTACTTCAATCAAAAAATGAACCAATTAACCAATGAATAAACAATTAATATGTATCACAAATCTGAACTTAATCAGTTATTCTTTTTTATTATATGGCTCACCAGTTATATGAATCACCAGACATATGAAAAAAATGTAACTGTATGTTTATTGATATAGGTGTTGTCTGCTTCTGATGTATGTGCATATTTCATCGAATGTAATTTTGTTTTATGACATATAAAAACAGAGAATGGAGCATGATCATTGTTAGCAGATTGGAATTGAGAGGGACAAGCAATAAAAGACCCCCTGCACACAAAAGCAAACACATGTCATTGCGCTAGGTGGTTTATGTCCACCTCTCCCTTAGCACCAGATTGTGCAAGTCCAATTATCACAGCTTTACCTCCATCGCGAATGCTTTGCACACACTGCAAGAATATTTGTGATTTCCCCAAAGCTTCAACAGCTACGTCAACACAGTCAACACAGTCACGAGTTTCATTGAAAAAAATTCAGAAATTTTAGATGGGAGATCAATTTTTTTGTTCCAAAATTGAAAAACTTTGAGCTTCTAATTTGGTTTGCTTCAATTTTGAACTCGTGTCAAATGGAATTGCATTTTTAACGCTTGTAACAGTTTTGGCAAGATTTGCATTGTTAAAATCAGAGAAAATCAATTGCTTCCTTAAATAACTACCAGATCTGTTTCATACGTATCACCATTTAATATGTATCACCACTTAGCAAATGTATCACCATTTCAAATTCCGGGATAAGATGTAATTAGCAAAAAAAAATCGAGATTTTATGTAATATTACTTAAAAGTATCAGGGATTTATGTAAGTTACTCAATAATTATTGTATATATCTTTGTTATTTAGGCAAATATCCTATTTAGTATAACATTTGAACTCAATAAAAAGAGGTACACGCGCGAGGCGCGTACACCTAAACTAGTAAAATTTGAAAGACTATATACATCATTAATTTAAGATCATAGAATTTAAAAGATTATACACATCATTAATTTAAGATCATAAAATTTTAAAAAACTTTTTTTATTTTTTAAACATTGCATTCAATCAAATTAAGATACTTAGATTGAAACGAATACAATACTATTGAGTTATTGAAAAACAGTGAAAAGGATTAGAGCAAGGGAACACAGAAGGTCAAGACAACACAAGTTGTGCCAAAAGTAATTAATGCACTTCATTTGTCACCTATCAACCTATTAGGAAGGAAGGGATATTAGAGACGTCATTTGGCGCGAGATATCACAAAAAATAACATATGTATTAGTTATATTATTTTTATACATTATAAACCATGATGCTTATAATATGGTACTATTCATATTTTTATACACTATATTTTTAATTCAATAAATTGAACAATCAATTAAAAATAACGTCAATGATATAGGCAAAACTTAAAATACTCTTCGCCGGAAAATTGCTCGTCGACAATATCATGTCAAAACTTTTTCTTTAAGTTTATATGTGCTCAAACTCAGGTAGACACTCATATCCTATGTAGCTTTCTAGTATGTACAAGTGGCAATTGATTTATATTTCCATTTGGATAGGATTAAAAAAATTTCTTTTTAGCTTAAGTGATTAAAAGCTTAAATAAGTGATTTTAAATTAAGCAGATAAGTGTTTGGATAGAAGTGCTGAAACGGAAAAAAAATCTATTGATGTGTTTGGTAAACAAGTGTTGTCAATCACTTTTTTATTGTCAAAATGACTTAAATATTCTTAAAATTGTTAATACATAATAACGTGAATTATTTATGATTTTTAATTCTATACTTCAAAAATAATTTCTATTTAAATGCACTTTCAATGTAAAGTGATTATGCCAGGTCAATTTATAAAGATAAGTTACTTTTTAATTTTTAAATATTAAAAAATAAAAATTTTAAGATATTTTTTATATAAATATAGTATTATATTATAATATTGCAAGTTTGTAAACAACATAAAATTTTTAGGAATGAAACAAATTATTAAAAAGAATCAATTTTTAAAATTTAAATAACATGCAAGGATTCTATATGAATGGATAAAGAAGAACTTACCACAAGCTCGATTTGACGATAAAATTTTTGAGTGTTTTCTTATGTAATGATGAATTCTCTAAAAATAAAGGAGAAAGATGAAGAGAAAATTGGAGGGAAAAGATGAAAAAAAGCAGCAAAAAGAAAAAGAAAGAAAAAACAATAAGGGATACAAAGTTTAGGGTATTGTTGGAATTAAAAAAATATATAAGGGATAAAAAGGTAAATGTTTTGATCAAACGTAAAAAAAAAAATTTAATCTAAAAAGTAAAAAGTTGGAGGTATCCAGCTTCTCAATTTTTGCTTTTTTAATCCACTTTTAACTTTTTTAAACTCTTTTTAATTTTATCAAACACCTAAAAAAAGCTAAAAAAAATGATTAAAATTTAGTTTGATCAGATTTTAATTCTATCCAAACACCCTCTATGTCATATATTTGTCTACTTATTCGGAGTTGGATAGCGTACATTTTAGTAAAAGTTAAGTTAAATGATAAGTTATGAATTAACTGTCTTTTTTTTTTCTTTACAAAAAGTATGATTTTTCACCTAACAAGAAAACAGGCTTCATAATAGAGTCTTGACTGTTCATTACTTTCTCAATTGAGTAATTGAATTTGGGGCACTTTTCACCTAACGAAGAGGAAAACTATACTCTTTTTATGTAAAGTTTCTTAAAATATTCATGTATGGTCACATCATTATTATGAACAAGGCGTGGGGTCACCTCTGTTGGTATTACAATTGAGTTTTTCTGTTAGAAAAAGAAAAACATGAATTCTTTATATTTGATCAATCTTTGGTAAAAAGTTTTAGACGCTATAAATAGAGGGTTTTTTTTTTTTTTATTCTGAGTGAATTGTGTGACGTTGTCCCTCTCGATATTTTATATTCTTTGAATTGCTCAACTCTTTTTATGAATGTAGATCGATTGATCGAATCACTTTAAATTATTGCTTCCCTTTGGTGTAATTTCCGCATATCTTCTTATTCATGGTCTTTTTAGGTGTGCTTCGCTAACTTCCGCATGACATGTGATTAGTTCGATCTTAACAAATGGTATCAGTGGGAGTGAGGTTCAAAAACTCATTTTGGTAGTGTCAATTCTACTCACAACCTACTTGACGATAACGAAGATTTTGATTTGAGAGATACAGATGGAGGAGATTAAACTTGTTAAAGTCTGTGAAGAAAGTGAAATAAATTTATTTTGTTAGAAATTCAGATCAAGGAGGAGAACCTCTGGAAAAAAGCTGAAAGGAAGGTGTGACGACTTTTTTTTCTTTTCTGGTTCATTCTTTTTTAAAGAACATAAAATATTTTTTTGATTTATTCAAAAAAAATTATCATGTGTTCTTAGAGAATGGTGGCGGTCTTTTTTTTTTTCGATGAACAAGATAGCTATGGTGGAAGGTTTGTTAAGGGAAGAAATATTTAGCGGAGAAGAAAGAGAAAAAGAATAGAAAGGAGGAAATAAAAGAATAAAAAAAAGTATGTTTTTAGCTTTTCACAAGTTTGTTTTGTGTCTTAAACATGCAACTTGCCAACTTGCCAAGTGTACAAAAAATGTCAAAATGACCTAATCAAACCCTCCTACAGATGTTTAATTGAGTGTTTAGAAAAATAGTGTCAACTTTAGATGTGCCGACGAATGATTTAAACAAAAGAAAACCATAAGCTTATCTTTTCACATATCATATGGGGTCGTTTGGCAGAGTGTATAGGAATAATGCTAGAGTGTATAGAAATAATGTTGAATAAAATGTATTAGTAATACTTTTATTATTAATGCAAGTATTAGTAATGTTGATATTAATTATATAAACATTAGGGAATGAAAAATAAAATGATAACCTATCTTTTCACATCTCATAACGGTGTTACTTGGGCATGGTACAGTAGATATCGGATTATCATATTGAAATTTTTATTTTTATTTCAAGGCTATCTATCTTTGTTCAACATACCAAACTACATTGTTGTAAACAAACTGTTCTAGTAAACTAAATTAATGGTTGCCTTAATAATATGTTAAATAGAAACTACCAATGTCATGTAAAAAGGAAAAAAAGGAACTAAAATGTCTACTTATATTTTAACCGAGTAATATTATTCAATAAATAGAGTGCATCAGTTCTGCAACCATGTGCTCTATTCTCAATATTGACTATTGGGTTATGGAAAAAGTAGTACCAACAGTAATTGATAAAGTTCAATTGTCATCAATCAACCTACTGGAGAAACCTACTTCTCTTAACTATACACCCAAACCTAATAATCTTAATGGGATGGGGGTGGGGTGCATGAGTTGGGGTCGGTGGGGTGGAGATGGAGATCATGGTTGTTGAGAAGGAAAGAATTTAGACATCATTTGGTAGGAGGTATTAGAGAAAATAATATGTATTAGCTTTGATACTATTGAACCCCTTGCCAAGTGTACCAAGAACGTCAAAATGGCCCAGTCGGACCCTTCTACAGATGTTTAAACGAATGTCAAAGTAAAAAATGGTGTCAACTTTAGATGTGTTGATGGATGATTCGGTCAAAAGAAAACCAAAAGCTTTATGTTTTCACATATCATAATAGTATTACTTGGGCTGGGCCTACCATATCATGAATATGTGAAGAAGATTCTTTCATTCCCCACAACCATGATCCTCACCCCCTCTTCCCATTGATTTTCAATAGGTTTGGTGTGTAGTTAAGAGGGGTAGGTTTTTCCCATTAGGTAGCATTGGTGACAATTGAATCAAACCAATGAATGTTGGCACAACGTGTGCTGTCTTGACCCCATGTTGTAATCCTTCCACTATGAATGTTGAAAGTCGTTGGGGGTCCAGGGTGTCTACCAGCGAGTTTCTTTAATTTTTTATTTATTCTCAGTCTTTCTCTATATAAATTTTTTCTCCGTGTTTGAGTCAAGTTATTTATATCATGTGAGTTCCTGTCAAATCCTCCAAACTGTTTGTTGTTGGACTATACCCTTGAAGAACCAACATTCAAATTCAGTAAATATGTAGTATCGCAAAGATCAAGCTCATTGTGGGTGGGTTCTTGAACAATAGGACAACGTTCAATTAAGACATACATATCAAGACTCATTAAGTTAATGCGATTATCAAAAATTTCAACGGTGCGGAGAAATAAAGACAAAGAATCATCACTCCAAATACAAGTCTCACCATATGTTGTAACTCTATTGGCTGAAAAGGATGTTGGATATCGTCTGATAATACCACCACGTCTTTAGAATTACTTTTACCCATTTTGTTCCTTAGTAGACGTTGCAATTGCTCATATTTAAGAGATAATGAATACACTTGCATAATTGTAGGTATCTTACAAAACCGGCTTCATGTAAAACACAACCACCCTAATATAAATTTAGTCTTACTGAATCCTCATTCATCTTTATACAACAAAAAGATAACTTCTATAACTTATTCAATAAAACAAGGAATTGAAAGAGAGAGTTAACTCAAACAAAAAACGGAGAAGAAACTTATATAGAGAAATACAAAGAATAAATAAAAAATTAAAGGAAGTCATTGGTAGGTATAACGACTTACAAATCACTGGCCCACCAGTAACTTCTAAATTGTTGGGCCAAGGGTGTTTTATTCCTTTTGTTATTTTCCGACATTCATTGTCCCCTTAGGTATTTTTGCTCCAAAAATTAGCTCTTTCAGCTCCGAACTCATACTCATAGCATGTTTGATTTAGCAACAGAACACTGAGAGCTGTTGTACATAATATAAAGACTTACTAGGATGATAGGTTGTGGTCGAAAGAAGTGGTAATGATGCATCAACTTGAACCAAGCCATATGAATGTGGAACTTATACATGTTTGATGTTTTATATCTGTGATGAATGGTTTAGTTTTCTAATTTTAAAAGGTAGACATTTAGCATTAACCTTAGCATTTCAAGTCTCCAAGTGGGGCTCTATTGGCCACCTACGGCCTTGGCTTTTTAGAGATTTCCGTTCCTGTGTCATAAGACTTGTAGCTCGGTACTTGTGTATCCTTCCAACTTTAAGTGTCTCCTTGATTCATCTAACTAAACTATTCGAGTGTCTTCTTGTTTTTGCGCACACATATGTAAGGCGTGGTTCATCTAACTCAACTATTTTAATACATGACTTTTGTGACTGCGATGAGAGTATGGAGGGAAAGGCCCTTTTTCTCTCTTCAATTTTAATCTATTTATCAATAGGCAAGTTTGCGCAACAAACTCAATCTCGCATTGCCAACTAAACCTGATGAGAAGGGTGCACGGGCTTCATGAATACAATAGATAGTCTATTGTATGCAGTCTTACCTTTCATTTTTGCCAGAGGCTGTTTCCACGGCTCGAACACATGTCAACAACTTTACTAGCTAATCTAAGACTCCCCTTCGACGTTACCAATAAAAAAAAAAAGAAAAAAGAAGGAGAATGTTGTGAACAGAAAAGATGTACTGTCTACTCAAAATTGAATTTATGCTATTATCACATTTGATTGCATAACCATTTACATAATTTGATGTTAATATCCTAATCTTTATCAACTTTTGGGTATAACCTCCAATTTATGTGGTGTACTGTTGAAACCTTGAAGTTTTGATGAATGACAATATGAATGAAACAAGTTGATATACGTGTTCCACTGATCCGACAAGTTTAAGAGTGCAGTCTACGGTATAAATAATTAAAAATCAGAATGATTTAATTCAGTGCAACTGGAAACTTCAATTTACTGATCACGTGGGGAATAGAACAAGTTGAATTTAATTCAAACACTTGATGATAAGGGAAATCAAGTTGAGTTGAAAAAGAAGTCCTACGTGAAGAAGGAGTTTCACTTCTGAGCATATCCTTAAAAGTCCTATGTGTATAAGGAGAAAGATTCTGAAAATTAAAGAAGTCTATGCAAAACATACAATTTGAAGGACTCTTTGGAGAGTTGGAGTTTGACTACAACACTAAGTAGACAAGAGTTGGAATTGAAGAAGGAGTCTCACTTGAAGTAAAACTCTATGCAATGAGAGATGATTGAAGGGGAAGTTTGAAATAAAGAATGACTCTTTGAAGAGTTGTGCTTAAATAGAAGATGCATCAGTCAGAATAAATTACGCACTTACAAAGCAGAAAAGCACAATCGACAGATTGACTTCATGAAGTGCTACTTAATCACTGAAGAAACACATTGAAGAACCTGGTCCTAAGTATAGAATCCAGCTAAGAGTTTTAGTGTTGATTTTTAGAGTTGTTCATTGTGTTTGAACTATTGATATAATATTAGTTTCAATGAGTTATAAACTGAACTAGGAGCTACTCTTCGAGTTTGGGAAAACTCAGAGATTTTGGGAATGCATACCTTGGGAGGTGTGTGTATAGTTAGAATTAGAGTTTATAATCCCTAGTCGTAGTTTTAAATGAATTAAAGTTTATAATTCCTATTTGTTGGTTACAAGAGTTTTGTAATCAGTCGTAGTTGAGGCTCAGGGTTATTTAGTGAAGTTAGGGTTATATCCTGTAGAGGTGCAGGTCGTAGTTTTTTACACCTTTTTGAGTCGGGTGTTTTCCACGTAAAAATTATTGTGTTCTTTACTTACTGTTTTACTGCTTCCCTGGAACACGTCAAACAACCCGTTTCATCCAGAGGTAACTCTTACGTTAAAGTCACTGATCAGTAGGGAACGTACAATAATAAGTGGTATCAGAGAGAGATTATCTTAAAAAGGGCTATCCCCTAAGACAAAGATCAATAGGATGAATTTCGCACCACCTACTGGTCACAGTGAAGGTCAATCCACTATTAGACCTCCACTCTTTGATGGTTCTTACTTCATTTGGTGGAAACCTAGGATAAAAACGTTCATTCAAGGGGAAAACTACAAGTTATGGGACAGGATCACTAATAGTCCTACTATTCCAATGAGGTTAAAAGATGGTGAACAAGTGAAGAAGGTAAGAAGTAAGTTTCCCGCTGATGACTTAGTGGCATTAAATAAAAATGCTAAGGCTAAGAACATCTTAGTCTGTGGACTAGGACCGACTGAATACAACAGAGTGTCAAACAGTACCACTGCTAAGCAAATCTGGAATGCACTTGTCAATGCATATGAGGGTACCTCTCAGGTAAGAAAATTCAGGATTACTCTTCTCTTTACTGAATACGAAGCTTTTAAGATGAAAGAGAATGAAACCTTGCATGAAATGATGACAAGGCTTACTGCCTTGACAAATGAGTTGACTTCTTTGGAAAAAGTCAACACTGTTGAAGAACAAGTTGAAAAGGTGTTAAGGGTGCTACCAAAATCAAAATGGAATGTTAAAGTGACTGCTATTAGGGAGGCAAATAAGGATCTCACAGGTATGACACTAGATGAACTAGTAGGAATCTGAGAACTTATGAAATAGAAATTGATGGAACTAAAGAGCTAGCAGCCCCTGAGGATACCTTAGCTCTGAAGGCATCTGACAGTGATGAAGAAATTGAACTTGATAAAAAACAAGTTGCCTTTATAGCTAAGAACTTCAGCAAATTCTTCAAAAAGAAGAAGGGAACAGGTAGCAAGAAATGGTCCAATGACAATCCAAATGGATGCTATAAGTGTGGTAACAGTGATCATCAGATCAGGGATTGTCCTGTCTAGGAAATAGAATGGAGAAAGAAAAGGGCTGAAAAGGAATTAAAAGAAAAAACTAAAAACAGGGAAAAATATTCAATGGTAGCAACTTGGGGATCTGACTCAGATGATGATGAAGTTGATGAAACAGCACTCATGGCTCTTGGAGATTCAGACTTGGAGGAAGAAGATGATGCTTCTGAGGTAAGTATACTTGAACTTAAAGAAAAGTTGCATTTGTTTTCTAAAACATAACTTATTTCCTTAATGAGTGCTCTAATTAATGATTTTCAAGAATTAACTTCTGATAGAGATGAGTTTCAACAATCTTGCAAGTCTCAAGTTTGATTTAATTGATCTAGAAACTTGTAAGAACATTGTTGAAAAGAAAAACTGCACTCTTAAGGAACATGTTAGCAGACTTGATTCATCAAACCTGACCCTCAAATCTGACTCTTTCTGAAAAAGGAAAAAAGGTCAAAAGTGAGGAACAAGAAAAATTGAGTCAGAATTGACTAAGATTAAACATGAATACTTTTGTGAAAAAGAAAAGGTTAGTCAATTGAGTTAAGAAGTTTCTAAATTGAAACTTGATCTTGAAAGAGCTAATAGATGGACACATTCTCCAAGAATTATTCATAAGTTAGGTCAAAGAACTCATAATGAAAAAGCTGGGTTGGGCTTTTATAAAATTTCTAATGATATTAAAGATCTATGCTATATTTGTGGTAACCAGGGGCATCCAACCAGTGAATGTCCAGTTGCAACAAAAAGCAAATCAAAAAGCATAATCCTAGCAAAAAATATGGTTCTATGTTAGCACAAGCTAACAAGAAGGTCAGAACTGGCCAGAGAAATAGATCATATAACTTGTTGCCTCGATGGGCTAAAAGAAACCTTATACATTTTTTTTCTCATAAGAAAGGACCCAAGTTTGTCTGGGTTCCTAAAGTTAACCCTTAATTTGTTTTGCAAGTGAGAGTGAAAGGAGGCAAGCAATATTAGTACATGGATAGAGCTTGCTCAAAGCATAAGACTAGAAACAAATAAAGTTCCTTTCACTTACCACATTTAAATGGGGAATGAATCTTTTGGAGATGGTAAAAAGAGCACCATTATTAGATCAGAAAGGATTGAGAGAACTAAAATAAAAGACTTTTTAAAGATGGTCAGATTTGGAGTGTTCGTGTAAGGGGTAAGCAAGGGAGATTTTTTTTTTTTTTAAAAAAAAAAGGATGACAGTGAAACTGATGAGCATGCACAGGAACATATTGTACCACCTGGTTCAACTGTTGTACAGACTGAGGGCATACTAATAGGGGGAACAACAAATCAAGAAATTGATGCATCAATAATACCAACATAAGCTGATGATAATTTTGTTGGTAATTCATAAGAATTGGTGTTGTCACAAGAATCTTGAGATATCTCATGGGAATCAATTGCTTAAGACTATGGTATTCAAATTAAAGTAATTTCACTCTTGAGGGCTATAAAAATATTGACTATATGGGTTACTTAAATGACTGGAGAAACACCAAAGGCACTAAGTAGAGAGCATTTTGAAAGGAATAGGTTAGATTTGGGGATGATTAAAATTGCATGAACTCCCCTCACTGATTGACTAGAACAACCATTTTTCTTTTTAATCTTATTAGCTAAAATGTTATTCAATTCAGTCGTACATATTTAGTTGTGTGTCCCAATTCCAGATTTTTGACTCTTCTAACCTAATTTTGTAATAGATTGTGCAGAAAGTAGGTACAAGCAAGCAATTGTGACCACAAAGTTCTTCTTATCAAGTATGCTCTACAGTGACATAAGCATAGGCTGTCTAAGTTGAAACAGTTGAGCACACCTGTTCCATTCCTCACACTTCATCCTCCCCTTGTCCTATGATGCTGACGAATTGGTTGACCAAAATTTCTTTGACTCTCTCCAAATGGTTGTGCACAAATGTGTTAATCCTACACCAAAAATTCCTTCTTCTCTCTCAACAAAAATATCAGTTTTGTACCATAGATTTGCCAAGCTTGATCATCACTCACATGCAGCATATGTTTTCGAAGAATGAAAAGGGGCATGCTCTCTCTTTTAGTTCCTAATTGGCAAAGATCTTTTAGGATTTCTCAATCCAAGTTTAGGTTTGACTTTTCAAACAACAATGGATGTTTTCGAACAGATGAATCATGCTTCTCTACTTGGTTCAATAAGGAGGGATAAATCTCATTGCAAAAAAAATGATAAGAAAAATGATTTAGCTGAGATAAATTCTGAACTAGAAGCTGCATCTGACAGTCATGAAGCGAAATAAGTGGTCCTTCAGACTAGAATCATGACTTTGAAGCTTGACATTGATTGAGAAAGGGATGAAAATGTTTGTCATCATCAAAAAGGGGGAATTTGTTGAAACCTTGAAGTTTTGATAAATGACAATATGAATGAAACAAGTTGATATATGTGTTCCACTAATCCGACAAGTTCAAGAGTGCAGTCTACGGTATAAATAATTAAAAATCAGAATGAGTTAATTCAGTGCAACTGAAAACTTCAACTTACTGATCACATGGGAAATAGAACAAGTTGAATTTGATTCAAACACTTGATGATAAGGGAAAGCAAATTGAGTTGAAAAAAGAGTCCTATGTGAAGAAGGAGTTTCACTTCTGAGCATATCCTTAACAGTCCTATGTGTAGAAGGAGAAAGATTCTGAAAATTGAAGAAGTCTATGCAAAACGTACAATTTGAAGGACTCTTTGGAGAGTTGGAGTTTGACTACAATACTAAGGAGACAAGAGTTGGAATTGAAGAAGGAGTCTCACTTGAAGTAAAACTCTATGCAATGAGAGTTATGATTGAAGGGGGAATTTGAAATAAAGAATGACTCTTTGAAGAGTTGTGCTTAAATATAAGATTCATCATTCAGAATAAACTACGCATTTACAAAGAAGAAAAGCACAATCAACAGATTGACTTCATGAAGTGCTACTCAACCACTGAAGAAACACATTGAAGAAGCTGTTCCTAAGTATAGAATCCAGCTAATAGTTTTAGTGTTGATTTTTAAAGTTGTTCATTATGTTTGAACTATTGATGTAATATTAGTTTTAGTGAGTTATAAACTGAACTAGGAGCTAGTCTTTGAGTTGGGGAAAACTCAGAGACTTTGGGAACGCATACCTTGGGAGGTGTGTATGTAGTTAGGAATTAGAATTTATAATTCCTAGTCGTTGTGTCAAATGAAATAGAGTTTATAATTCCTATTTGTTGGTTACAAGAGTTTTGTAATCAGTCGTTGTTGAGGCTCAAAGTTATTTAGAGAAGTTGGGGTTAAATCCTGTAGAGGTGCAGATCGTGATTTTTTACACCTTTTTGAGTCGAGTGTTTTCCACATAAAAATCATTGTGTTCTTTACTGTTTTACTGCTTTCTTGGAACATGTCAAGCAACCCGTTCCATACAGAGGTAACTCTTACGTTAAAGTCACTATCAGTAGGGCACGTACAATAACAAGTGGTATCAGAGAGAGGTTGTCTTAAAAAGGGCTAGCACCTAAGACAAAGATCAATATGATGAATTCCGCACCACCTACTGGTCACAGTGAAGGTCAATCCACTATTAGACCTCCATTCTTTGATGGTTCTCACTTTATTTAGTGGAAAGCTAGGATGGAAACATTCATTCAAGGGAAAAACTACGAGTTATGGGACAGGATCACTGATGGTCCTACTATTCTAATAAAGTTAGAAGATGGTGAACAGGTCAAGAAGGTAAGAAGGAAACCTGTTCCATCTAGAGGTAACTCTTACATTAAATTCATTTATCAGTAGGTGATACAAGTATGATCATGATCATGACACTTTTGAGTATTTTTGAAGACTAGTCACTAAAGGCCCTTTTGTCATTTTGTCTATTATTGTAATGTAGTATAAATAGAACATTGTAGGTTTTACTTCTTTAGTTGATCATTATTATTGAAGAATACTTCTCTTAGAGTGAGAGAAAGTCCAATTGAAACTAGGGCATAACATAACGGTGGATTCTCTTGTGTGTTGCATTTTGCTTGATACGTTGGTGCTTGGGTGGTCGACACCTCTCTTGTGTCAATTGTAAGAGTTAGGTGTTTGTTGTGTGAAGTTTTAAAGGTCCAAGAGTGGAATATGCTCTTGGGTTGTTAAGACTACATCAACACTTGTCTAACTACCTATCTTGTGTCTTGTTTTAGTTTGAGCTTCTTGTGTTGTTAATGTAACCAGTTTGTTCTTGTTGCTATTGTAATATTGTGGAGCTTCATCTTGTGTTGCTAAACTTGTTGTTGGCTGGCTGTTTTGGTGTATTAACACCTTGTATCCTCTTCTTTCTTGTTCTAGATAGTGAATCCGAGAGAGGTCCCCATTTGGTCCACGATTTGTTGTGATTTGTGGATTGTTTTGGGGTGTGATTTCGTGTTCCGTTGTTTGTTCCATATCATTTGATATCAGAGCAAGGTTTGATTTTGTTCCAACAAAATCAATCTTGGATTGTTATCTTGAAAAAAAAAAAGTTATTGTTCACGTTTTTAGGGTCTTTCAAAAAACTTGATTTTTGTGTGTTTCTAGTGTTAGATCTTGTTCCCTAACACTATTAGAGTATAGAAATTGAAAATCCCAACAAAAAAAGAAGTGTCAAAATCGAAAATCCCCCCAAAATATACTAAACCCGTTTTTGACCCTAGGTCAAATTTTGAGTTTTTGATTTTGCATTTTTCTTGTGTTTTTAGTGTTAGATTTGTATTCTCTAACACTATAGGAGTATAGGGTTCGAATTTGAGCTAAATTGGAGGTTATTTGAGCCATCCACCAATATTGAGCTTGAGTTTGAAGAAACTTGAAGGTGGGATCTCATTGTGGGAGGTTGTTTTGAAATAACGTGTGTTTTGTGTTGGTATCTTGATTGGACCGTAACTTGAAAGTTTATTTTCGATACTACCACAATGGAACCCGAGGATTCAAATGCTCAAACAATGGATAATAATGCCATCAATCTCATTTTGGCTCGCCTTGAAATTATGTCCCGAGATGTGGCTAGGTTGAATGTGGGTCTTGAGAAATTAGATACGGATGTGGCATCAATGAGTGGGAGATTAGAACGTGTGGAAAGCCAAAGGAGTCGACCTTCTACCCCTCAAAACATTTCCCCAACTAATACTCCCGAGACCTTGCACCAAATGCAATATACACCAATTGCCATAAATCAAACCAATTTTTACTCCCGAAGACGAGAACAAGATAGACCAAGCCATCCTCCACTTCACCAAGTCCAACAAGAAGGGATTGGAACCCAAATACCATCACCAAACCCTAACCCTCCTATCCAAACTCCACTTGACCAAAGACCTCATTATCCAAATCCAATCCCACCACTACAAGCTCCACTTAACCCAAATAGACCCATCCATGTTGAGGGTTATAGTAGGGGAGGACAGCATAATGGTTATGGGCCGTATGATGATGTTTACTTGAGGGAAGAAAGAATGAGACGTAGACATGGGGAGTTAGGCCGAGAGGTGAGAGATGGCCACCCAAACCGAGATGTAGGTCTCAATTCCATCAAAGTGAGCCTTCCCGTTTTCAAAGGTGAGAGTGATCCCGAAGCCTACCTTGCATGGGAGTCATCTTGTGACAAGATCTTCCAACTTAATGATCTCACCGAAGAAAAAAAAAGTTGTTATGCTATAGCTCACTTCGAAGGGTATGCTAATACATGGTGGGAGTATGTTAAACGATTTGGAAATGAGATGATTGGGGGACAACCTTCTCCTTGATTTCGATTGAAGAACCTTATGCGACAAAGGTACTTGTCCGAGACTTATAGGCATGAGCTCCTTGCTAAATTGTACAATTTGAGGTAAGGGAACAAAAGTGTCATGGCTTACTACGATGAATTTCAACAATTGATGTTGAAACTTGACCACCGAGGCAAGCAAGTAAGTCATCACATTGTGCGCTTCAAGGTTGGATTAAACAAGGACATCTCCACTCGCATGACGCTTCACAAATTCGACGCCATAGATGGAATCTTCCATGCAACTTTGGAGGTTGAGAGGGAGCTCAAAGATAACTCATTCATGGCTACCCAACCCGAGGCCACCAAGGTTGTCCAAAAACATCCTCCAAGGTATGAAGGTAAATTGAATTCTACTTCCAATCCCAAGGGATTTCAATGCTTCAAATGTCAATGGTGGGGGCACAAGGCGAGTGAGTGCCCAAACCGGAGGAACGTGATCCTAAGGGAGGGAAAATTGTACTATCTTGGGGAAGAAGTAGTAATTGAATCGGCTAAGGTTGATGGCAAGCCTCAAGATGGAGAGCACAAAGAGGTTAAAATGCAAGGCGAGGAAGATGTAGAAGATGTGTGGCCGTGTGAAGGAGATTGTGAAGTGCCTTTGTAAAAGAGGTGAGGTTATGAATTTGTGGGCAAATTCCTCTCAAGATGGAGAGGATGATACAAGTATGATCATAATCATGACACTTTTGAGTATTTTTGAAGACTAGTCACTAAAGGCCCTTTTGTCATTTTGTTTATTATTGTAATGTAGTATAAATAGAACATTGTAAGGTTTACTTCTTTAGTTGATCATTATTATTGAAGAATACTTCTCTTAGAGTGAGAAAGAGTCCAATTAAAACTAGGGCATAACATAAGGGTGGATTCTCTTGTGTGTTGCATTTTGCTTGATACGTTGGTGCTTGGGTGGTCGACACCTCTCTTGTGTCAATTGTAAGAGTTAGGTGTTTGTTATGTGAAATTTTAAAGGTCCAAGAGTGGAATATGCTCTTGGGTTGTTAAGACTACATCAACACTTGTCTAACTACCTATCTTGTGTCTTGTTTTAATTTCGGCTTCTTGTGTTGTTAATGTAACCCATTTGTTCTTGTTGCTATTGTAATATTTATGGAGCTTCATCTTGTGTTGCTAAACTTGTTGTTGGCTGGCTGTTTTGGTGTAGTAACACCTTGTATCCTCTTCTTTCTTGTTCTAGATAGTGAATCCGAGAGAGGTCCCCATTTGGTCCACGATTTGTTGTGATTTGTGGACTGTTTTGGGGTGTGATTTCGTGTTCCCTTGTTTGTTCCGTATCAGTAGAGCACGTACAATAACATGTACTCTCAGTCATATCCTCGTCAACTTTATGAAGACGGGACGGACATTTTCGGTTATTTCTCTTGAGGTTCAAGGCTACAAAATGAGGCTCAGGAACCAGGTAGAATCATTCTCCAAGAGAAACTACATCTGTTTCGAGTGAATTACATATTCGGCAAGAATCATATCAAGGTTATATACAATAATCTTCACAAGGGACCCAACTTTTTGAGGCTTCCCAACATTTTCGTCATGGTTGAGACTGTAAACTGGCATTCTTCCTTGTATATCAAGTGATGAAGCAAGACAGCAACAATGAAGTTTTATTTTTTCTGGAAAGTTATCAATAACAAAAATGCTACGCAGCGACTGGCAGCACCGAGAAGGATGAGTTTTAGTAAGCAAGGGTACCAATGATCAAGCGTGTAGCCTTTTTTCCTTAGTACACCACATCTTGTGATCAGCCAGACCCCAGAGTACCTAAAATAGATCAACATATGACTTCTTAATCCCAAAATATGAGGTGCATTTGATTCAACAGCAGATCATGGCTAATGATTAGGTAGAAGGCTAGTAGTAGGTAGTATTAGTATTACTATTTTTGTATTTCTCTTTCCTGCTTTTCCATTACTACTACTTGTCTTGTATGCTTTGGTTTTCTTACTACCTTGCTGTTGTTACTGCTTATGTTTCCCTAAATGCTGTGATTATGCTTTCCTTGAGCCTAGGGTCTACCGGAAACAACCTATCTACCTGCACAAAGTAGGGGTAAGGGTTTGTGTACCCTCTACTGTCTCCATAACCTCTCCATAACCTCACTTGTGGGATTACACTGGGTATTGCTATTGTTGTTGTCGTTCTAAATTTGAGCAAGTATTTGTTAGCAAGGTTAACCGTAATGCAAGAAGAATTTAGACACAGTGGAGAAGGATTCACCAGACCTTTTAGCATTTGCAATTATAAATGCTTCCAAGGCCCACTTTGAATAGATATAATCTCCTACTATCGCAGTGAACACACCGTCCTTGCTTGCTACGAGGGTCAAGACAACTGGTAGCAACACCGACCACTGAAAGACAGATCAGTTTGTTAGTAGAGAATTGCCGCAATAGAGGATAACGGTTTTGTATTGTATGATCAAAGTACCGAGTACACACCAGTTGAGCTTGACCAGGTTCAAAGTAGATGGCAAGTGCATAAGCTATCCCAGTAACACAATAGACGACACAAAGCAAGATGAGATAATTATCCAAAATTGAAGATCTTGGATTGTTGAAGAAGTAGAACATTGAGAGATAAACTGCAGGCCTTACAATAGTATTGATATGATCAATCATATCCTTGGCCAGAAAGTATGCCAAACTGCTCATGACAGATGCACTCTCTCCAGTAGTGTAATGTATCTAGAGAAAATGATCTCAGAGACGGAATCTCGGTGAGAAGAGCTGGAAAACATTTTGGAAGATTAGAATTAACGTAAAGTGAGGTAAGGTAATGAATATATATGAGGATTGCCAGTAACAAGGAACTTACGAACTGCAATGCCGGTATAAAGGTTTCAATACTCACTTCAGCAAGTGTTCCCAAACAGAGTCCAACTATCCTGGCTTCTCGCAATCGCTGATTGCCAACTCTGACAATATGAAGTATCATAGATGCCAACCATCAAAACAAATGCATGCTCAAAAGCATTTGTAAATCAATTAAAAGAACTGATACACATTTTTCTCATGAACTGTTGCATGAATACTTCCCCCTAAATGTGTGAAGAAGCTTCACAGTTTGTCATCCTACCTAGTTGCTTACTCCGATCTATAGTCTAACTTTATAAAAAGAAAATGTAAAAGGGTTGCCGTATGCGTGGAGTCCGGGGAAGGGTCAGACCATAAGGGCCTGTTTTACGCAGCCTCACCTTACATTTCTGCAAGGGGCTGTTTCTACGGCTTGAACCCCAGACCTCCTGGTCACATTGCAACAACTTTACCAGTTACTCCTAGGCTTCCCTTCGTATAAAAGAAAAAAGTACAGCGGAGAAATCCCAAATATTTGCATATAGTACTGCAAGCATGAAATAAGCACACACACACACACACCCATCTTGAACAATATTAGAAGGTATACAACTGAAAAGGACAGAAACCTATATGTACATTTATACACATGCATCTTGAACAATAATTAGAAGGTATGCAAGGAAATACTTGTATTGAAGCAATACACCAGGGGCTTTCCGATTGGACAAGTCCAACCACGTCAAAAAGTTGAATCGCATGCGGTCCTTCTTCTAAACAACATTGAATTTGACATCTAATGACAGGTCCCCAGATTGATCGGAGGTAGCAGTTGCAGGACTTGCTTCATCAGTTGAAGATTCTAAAATTGGTGCATTTTTGGTCTGGTATGGATGAGAACTGTTAAAAGCTAATGTTGACCATCATTCTATGACCCAATGAACCCGTTCTGAAAAAGAAAAGAAACACCACTCTCTAGATCATGAAAAAAGCACAAACAGAATTTACACAAAATTTGCATCTAACTGAGACAACAATTGGATGTTGTATAGCTCCCAAAATCCTGACAATGGAAGTTTACTTCTTTCCTAAAACTTCTGATTGTTATCTGTCATTATCTTTTCTATAGATTCCATATGGAGCTTTAATTTAAAGCTATGTGTTTGATGATGAGCACACATATTTATGTATAAAAATTCAAAGCATTAGTATAACGTTTACAGCCAACGATAACAAAACCTTGGACTGATAGTCAAGAGCACTGGATGATAAAACAAATGACCAGTCTTTGTTCACTTACGATTTGCTGTCAGACCACATTTGAGTGACTTTCTATTCAATAGAGAATTGCAGCAGAATTTTTCCTTTTACCAACTGAGCTAAGAGTTGTAACAGCATACCAAAATCCTGACAAAGAATAAAATTTGTAAGTTGATAACTATAATCATTAACAAAAACCTGAACGGTGCTGATGCTTTTAGTTACATTTATTGGGAGGCAAACATTTATATTTTTCGATAGATAGGAAAAAAACCTTGTGTATTATACACCTTTGAACTCTATTAGAGCTGCCAATTGACCTCTATTAATCAAGAACTGAAGGCTTCTCCGTTGTTCAACCTCTAGCGACTAGCATAATCTTAATACATCATGATATGCCTGCTCATTTTATTAGCCGTAAATTCATCTCTGGCGTAAATTGATTGCATGTTTCTGACCGTTCACGATTTTCCTTTGCGATTCCCTAAATTGACTGAAGTTTAGATGGAGACAAGATTAAACAACTCCTGCAATAACAATCGATAAATGACCAAATCAAGCTAATACACAAGCAAAGGGAATTCCTCAAAACTAACTTTCAAGTTTTCTGGACATTAAATTGCAACAAATTGCAGTAAGTAAACATAGCATCATATTTTGAACAGCTTATATGCATCAGCTTTAACTAGTCACCGCGGACACCGTGCATAGCGGTAGCTTTAGTGCACCGGGCTGCCCTTTTTATATGCATCGGCTATAACTAGATGAATTAATAAGAAATGACTCTTTCTTTGTTATGCTGTCTATCATAAGATAAAATACATACCACTATTACTACAATATAAGCATTGTGATAACTGAACATGAGTAAATCGTCTTTCTGCTATCTAACCTTGAATTTATTCCGGGCAGGTTGAGTAATGGGCATCATTTGAGGGGAACTCCATAATCTCCAAAGTTATCAGCTTAATGTTTATGTCTCAGTTCAAATCTCTGAATATTCAAAACAAAAACACTGATATTTTAACCAGTCATAAAGATCCAAATACTGACAAAAGCTCAGTGTTTGCTATCAGATGCAGTCGTATCACGCTTGAAATCTAAGTTGCGCTGACTCATTCACTTTTGATGCCGCACCCGTGTCGGATTCTATAAAGATACACTACTTTGGGGGATCCAACACGCATCCACAGATATTTTTGAAGAGCCCAAGCAACATGGCGATGTAACATGGCTTGAATAATGAAAGCAAACATTCAATGTGTTTTCCTATTTCTTTACTCTAGCTTGATGCAACTGTTGTCAAGGTCTTGGCTCCCTAATTGAGAAAGTGAGGTTGTATTTCTTGGACCCTTTATCTCTGTAGAAGAGACGAAAAAATGCAGAACAAAGCGGAACAGCTTTCATGATGGTGAATCATATTTTCATCTGCAAGATTTGAGGGAGAACATAAGTTAACAGACAAGAAAAGAGAGTATGTATTGAGCAATCAATTTTCTGTAGCAATTTATCTCAATTCCTACCTGAACTAGATTCCTTTTTGAATGTTTCAGTGCAAGTATAAATACTTTATCTTGATCTGAAGATGCTTCCTCGGCTTCACAGAGGCAATAGATGCTACACACTGGTCAAAATAATTAAACAAAGAAACAGAACTACTAACAAACAAGCAAGGACAAGTAACCAAAAAATCAAAAGACGTTACGAAAATAGAATAACTTACATCTACCGGAGCACCACTCGTTTTAATCATTACAAATACTCCCAATCAATATTTATGAGCAATTTTTGTTAACATACCCCCTTATCGAATTCTAGATGTGGTTTGAGCAATAGAAGCTCCACACTGCTCAATAAGATTTAAAAAAGAGAGAATTAAAAAAAGAACAAAGGGAAGTAAACAAAAATAAGAAGCTTCTGAGGGAAAAGAATAACTTGCATTTGTGAGAGCACCATTCGGTTGAAATCATCAAAGGTATTCGTCATCAATCTCTATGGTGGAGATGTGAGCAATTTCTGGCCAGTACTCCCCCTTGTCAAATTCTAGGAGTGGTTTGAGCAATGAGCAATTGTAAATAGATAGTTTAGAGAGGGAGGAGGGCATCCCTTTTCCTGGAAGAGATTGGAGATTAGGGCAATCCTCGGTGGTCAGCTTAGAGAGGGAGGAGGGAAATGCTGATTCGGGAAGTGATTGGAGATTAGGGCAATTCTCGATGAACAGCTCAGAAAGAGAGGAGGGAAGCCCTTGTTCCAGCAGTGACTGAATTTGAGGTAAATTACAAGTATGTAGATATTCAAGAGAGGTGAGGCTTTTGAGAACTTGGCTGCTAAATGTTGTCAGATTGTCTATGGTAAGCCTTCGAATAGAGCATGGCAACTCCCAATTCTCACCATCAACAATCTCTTGGTCACTGCCATTGTGGATGATGTACAACTCTCTGACAGAGGGGAGTTTCTGTAAACGCCACTCCTTTCGGCCGTTCACCAGTTTCTTGCAATCATCGATCCAAAGGAGTTGTAAACTGAAGGGCAATCCTCCATCAGGAAAGGACTCTATTTCTGGACAATTC
>NW_025892060.1:225969-250318 GCF_002878395.1 Capsicum annuum | reverse complement strand
ACATACTCCATTCCACCCTAGGGGGTGCAGTAGAGTATGCGACGCACATTTCATTTCGGTGAACTGGAGCATGTGACGAACGCTCCATAGCATGCTCTTGAAATTTTTAGCTTTCAACTCTGTATTTTTTAAAGGCAATAAGATCTCTTGCCTCATATAAAAAATGTCTTAAACACTATATTTCATCCCCAAATAGCATAGATACATCAATTTTCACAAAAAACCTCTCCAGAGCAAACCTTAGTTTCATCAAGGTCAAGAGTCAAGCCTCAAGAATTCATCCTAATCTCCACGGAATTAATATTTATGATATGTTAGATGTTGATTCATGGGTTTCTTCCACGTATGATGTTCAAGAACCCTTTTCAAATTATAAAGATTGTATATTTATGAGTTTTCATGATTTATTTGAATTGGAGTTCATGTTTATGTTGTTTTTGGGTAATAATTCATGTTTTAAATAACATGTTCCAAGATTTTATCGTAGTATGAGATGAATTGCATAATATTCCTGATAAACCCATCAAATTGCAAGTTGATTGATGTAGCCGTGATAATTAGATGTTTTAATTGTTGTTCAACCAAAGCATGTTGCATATGTTTGACTAAATGCCTATGTGAATGGAATAAGGTTATTATAGCATTCTGACAAGAAAACCCCAATTATGTAGAAGTGAATGCGTGCCAAGTGTTTGTTGAAAGTCCTTAGTGAATGAATTATGATATGTTAGCATGTATTACTATTCATGTGCAAGCTTTTGACTTCCAAATTCTTGATGACATGCCTCATTGATTTTATTGCAAGTGATTGACTACTGTCATGTTATTTAAAGAATTGTCATGTATTATTTATGTATGCTATCAAGTTCTGGGGGTATTTAATACCCGACAATTTAGCTTATTACCTAGAGCCAGTGTTAGTTTTATGATAATCTCAATTGTTCCATAATCAGTAGAATTCAGTCAGATGAAGAACTCAGGAAAACTCAGCAATCTCAGTATCAGTCCAGTCTAGCTCAGTAATTAATTTAGAAATCAGTAGCATTTAGTCATTTAGTAGAATTTAGTAGTATTCTTTCACTCAACAAAACTCAGTAACTCAGTTTAGTTTAGTTAAATAGTATGATTAGTAACAGTTCAGTCAAGCCTATAATGATCTAGAAAATCAGTTCAGTGTCTTTTAGTTGGGAGTAGGATTCAGCACCGAGTAAGCCTAGGGATAGGGTAACACCCATTAGTTAGGACTTGGTCCATAGAATCAATCCCTAAGCTATAGAACTACGTAGCTAGTGTAGGCATGAGATGTCACCCGTTAGATAGGACTTGCATACTCAGGGATCATCCTCTAGTTAGGATTCATCTCAGTGGTTACCCATTAGTTAGAAATGACTCCACATGTGTCTTTACCCATGGCAAGATACTAACACCCTTCCAACTGGGTTTATAGGTTGAACCCCAAATTAGATAAAAATGGGCATGTTGATTAGATGACTACCTCCCACAATTTCAGTCTTAGTCTTTAGAATAGAACTCAGATCAGTATTACAGAAGTTAGGACTATTAAATATAGTCACTCAGCTTAGTAAAGAACATAGGCAGTTTCATATATTTAAAGATCGCCTACTAGATAGGATTGATCTCAAATTTGTTCAATCATTCTAGTTATCAGTAGATTCAGAGATCACACACTAGATAGGACTAATCTTGAATTAAGTCAATCATTCTTATTATCAGTAGATTCAGGGATCACCCAATAGATAGGACTTATCCCAGGGGTTCTCGTTAGATAGGATCGACCAAACAAAAATCATCAGTAATACAGTACTAATGTACTCAGTTATCAAAAAACTCAGTGTTGAGTGTCCCTATGATTTCAGTTATAGTCTATGCATCCATGCATGTATTCTTGTTCAACATACTCATCTTATTCAGTTAGTATTGTTCATGCATATTAACTCTTACATTCTGCCTTACCCCATCTAGTATATCAGTACATTAACATGTACTGACGAATATTTTCTGTGCTATGGTGTCTTATGCCATAGGTTTAGAACCATAAGCTCTGGAGCACCCTTAGTAGTTCAGATCCAGTCAGCAGTAGTAGATCTAGCAAAGAGTCCTTATCATTCAAGGATGGTCCTTACTTTATTATTGCATTATACTTAATATTTCAGTAGATGGAGTTAGTTGGGGGATTGTCCAATCAACTCTATAGTTCAGACAGTTTTACAGAATTTTTAGACTAGATGTTCAGACAGACTAGAGTATTTTTAGAAAGTTATTTTAGTTTTGGTATTGTTATACCTTATACAGATGTATTTCAGTTTTGAACCTTATGGAAAGTTTCCACCAAATTTTGGCATTTTTACATTATATTATTTAGTGCTCAGTTATAGATATCAGTCTTGGATTTGCTTGTGGTCATAAGCACCATGTAGTGTCTGAGGTTCAGAATCTGGGGCGTTACACTAATAAGGTACTTTACATGTGAATACTTAAATATGTATCAATAACATATTTGAAGTATCAGATAAAATACTAAAAATGAAACTATATGTCTAAAGCAACTGATAATATTAAAAGAACTAACTGACCGTCTAACTAATTGTCTAAAAGCCTCTAAACATCATGAGGAGTTGATGGGAAAAACCCCAACTGACTGTGAGTGACTAAAACATAAGAGAATATTGAAATAACTATGATAAACATATCGTGTCCTTGATGGATAAGGACTCACCACTACTGCTACTGAGTAACACTGAGTTGTCTAAGAACAAATAGGAAACTGAGCATCTGAACCTATGTTATAAAACAACATAGACTAAAGAAAAGTATGTGTTCAGTACTTTGAATACACTAGTATGTGAGATAAGGACTGGCTTAAATGCATGAGGTAATTGAGCATGAATGCATGAACATGTAATATCTGAGAAGACAAGACAAAGAATAAATATTTTACTGAAATAAAATGATATTTGAAGGACTAAAATCTGTATAACTAAACAACTGATAATTCGTACACTTGGTCAAACAAACTTTAGATGAGATATATTAAAATACTGATTGAATTTGTAGGAGGTATCGTGCTACCAATATGCCTCAATCTGAGATAAGTGGGGTCGAACCTATAACCCCAGTTGGAAGGGTGTCAGTATCTTACCATAGGTACTAACACTATCTTTATTGATCCACTAATCTGATGTGCCATAGGACTAGGGATTTAGTTATAGACTGGAAGGTGACCACTAAGAGAGTGTCAATCCTAAACTGGCAAGTGACATCTCATAATCCTATGCTGTCTACATAGTTCTAGAACTTAGGGACTACTACTAAGGACACAGTCTTAACTAGTGGGTAAGACCCTATCCCTACGTTTGCTTGGTATAAAATCCTACTACCAATTGAACTGACATTAGTACTGAAATAAACTAAATTCAACTAAACATTATTTCTGATAGTGCTCATCATGATCATAAATATATCAATATAATGATAAGTTTCATGGCTTAAATGACTTATTACTTGAAAGTCTAAAATATTATAAAACACATGGGTATCAGGTGTTCATAACCTTGAAGAACAAAATAATCATAAAATATGATATCAAAGCCTAAAACTGTAGGAGGGAAGTAATGGTTCAAAGACCTAAAACATAAGCATCTCACCAAATAAGTGAAGATCATGAACCTGATCATGGGAATGTGTGAAACATGAGTAACCAGCATAATTACATGGATAAGTTCTTAATTCTATATTATAACATGAAATTCACTTGAATATGACATAAGAAACTGAAACTTGAAACATTAAATAATCTAACTTTTAATAGAATCATACATGAACTTGAATTGAGTTCAAAGTAATATGGAAAACATGAATCAAACTGTAATGCTCTAAGACTACTTTCTGGATGTCAGACGATGCTTAGGACCATAAGTGATCCTGAACTAACCCATGTACTGGTATAATTCTTGAGCTACTGATTTAAAATACACAAAAACTAGAAGTAGAAAGCGAAAGAGAATTCTTTAGTTGAACATATTCAAAACAAAACTATTTAAAATGATTACAACTATGGTCATATAAAGAAAACTAACATCAAATACACAAACTCTATTGACTGTCTATAAAGTATTTACTAATACTTACTTTATGTATCCAGGACATGAGCCACAACTATCCCCAATAAAAACAACTGAATAAAAATAAATGCTACTAAAACTAGAGTTGACTCATGTCCTTGAATTAAAAAAACACTTCACCTGCTAATTGGAGGTTAGAAACTGTATTATTATGATGTGTAAGCTATAACTTATACCAACATTATGATACAATATAGCATATAGACATATATGCGGGTCAGTATTTCAAATAATGCATGCTAAGTGTAAATGACTCACCTTGATCTTGAATAAAAACAAATAGAGAAAAATCATAAACATGAGTAATGAAGCATAAGTATAAAGTTTGTGAACCATAACACTTAGTTCTAAATGCTTTGCTTTTATTCTTTCTTAGGGAGGTTTTTCAAATCGACATAAACCATGTGAGCTACCATGAAGTCCAATGTCTTACCCAAGTTGGGGAGAGTTGTTTTACCCTGTCCATCGAAATAAAACCTTATCTTAGTGATCATTATACTTTACCAATATTAGGACTTAAACCTATGATGGAACATAGTTCTGAGGCATGTGATCTTGGAATCATACCCAACTTGATGCTAAATACTACTGTCATATTACTTATATGCTTATACTTTAGGAAATCCACCTTAAAATAGCATAAAAATTATAGAATAAAATCCAGTTATGTTTCTCTTTCTTTAAATCATAATCACAATGAACAAATGTGGATCCCATATCTTATCTTAAGATCAAAAGATCAACTTTTGCATTAAATCATGTTATAAAACTTTTCAATGTTGCTTAAGAGCACAATCTTATTGTAAACTCAATACTTAAACTTAGGACTTAAAATTCAAGCTTTAATTTCATGGAAATTCATAAATAAACTTCATACTCAATAATCACATTAAAATCTTTCAACTATATCAAGTCAAGATAATGAAACTAAAATCATAATATGAATCTTATAAGTTAAACAGGAGCATAAACAATTCTTGATATACTTAAGGCTTCTAGCTCAACTCTACCCTGAGTGATTTCTATGAATATTTTTCACATCATAAGAACAATTAACACTAGGATAATGATCACGATATTTATATGCACATGATAATCATTTGGATTAGAGCTTATACATGTAGGAATGACGGTGCAAAATTTAGCCTAAAAATGAGGGTGTTACATTATCTCCCCTTGGAATCATTCATCTTCGAATGATGCATAGGAACTCGTTGAAGTCTTAGAATTATGGAATAATTTAGACATGATATGTCTACTGAGAATGGATATGGCTGAGCTAAAGCATGGCAATTTAATAATAAAACTATTTTCTAAGCTGACTTAACTCTAGTGACTATAAGGAATAGATTCATGCTGAGAGTTTTGAACTCACTTGAAATGTTGATGATACAATCATATATGTAGAACAACAAAGTGATAATTGATGCAATAAAATTCCAAGAGTTACTATGGATGGGATAAAGTATGTAACTTCTCATTCAATATTTTCCCTCTATAGAACACGTATAGAAATCAAAAGAAAAGGGTTTCATGGCATCACCAAGTACATTATGTAAGCACGAATCATGAGATGACAATACTGAGGTCATACAAGGGCTATTACACTGTCTGATCTAGAATACTTGGAAAACTGAGATCTTGCAAGGAATGTTTATGAATCGAGTTATGAATAAATAGATAAATATGAAACATAATGGTTGGAATGAACAGAATTGAGAACTTACATGTCTGCAAACAAATTACCTCATGAAATTTCCATATTCACAAAACATCGGATAGTAAGACTAGATAGAAAGATGGAATATAATAGGATCTTATCTATCTGATTGCTAAACTAAATTACTGGCTATAGAACTGATTTATACTAAAAGGTTATAGTATATTGGAGTATTTCTACAATACTCTTTGAAATAAGTTCTAATATTAGGGAGCAAAAAATCTTAGGCATGATTTGAATAAGATTTTTGACCAAGGAATATTAATATGGCCACAACTCTATAACGTAGAACATAGGCCTATAAAACACTGGCTAGGATAGAATTACTAAGAATTAGGAAATGAATCTTCTAACTTTAAAGCTTATACACACTTCTAAAATACTCCCTCAACTATAAATTTCCCCTTAAATACCTTATCACACTATAACATATAACTACTTGAATCAATGTCTGAATTGAGTTACTATAATACCCTGAACTTTTCCTTAAGCCTAATCTAGTCTCTAAAAGGTTAGGGAAGGAATTTCTAAGTGAGTGACATTTAAACCAAATATAATTTCCATAATTTCAATATTTTATCAAATAGAAAATTTTATTAGCTTTCCAACAATATAAGATTCGCTCAAATTTGATAACCAGGAGAGAAGTTATGGCTAATTTAAGTTCTATTGGTAAAACACCGTCATTTTAGTGTGTAGCGCATCATGGAGAGGGTTAATTTAGAAATTTTCATTTTTTGGTGTCCCTCCAAGACATTGGCGCATTGCGGATGGGCCAATTTCCTAATTGTCAATTTCTAGAAACCCAGCACGATTCTGGTGCGTTCGCTGAAGTTCCAAGTCCCAACCAGTGGGACAACGTGATGGATCCACATCTTGTAGGCTCTAAGATTTCCTTTCATCAAAATCTAGTGAGCCACCATTATTGTGGCACATCACGGTGGCCCATAAAATTGGTATTCCAGTTTAATTTTTATAATTTCGTTTAGAAGTTAAAAAGGGTATTTTAGACTTTTGCCTACCCTCATTCCATCCAAAACATCAAATCTATCATATTATAAGGCTATTTTTACCCTAAATCCTCATTCTCTTCAAATAATAAAACCCTAAGCATCCAAATTCTCTTCCAAGTATCTCAAGAATTCACCATAGATTTCCTAAATTGAGTCAAGATTCAAGGTTCCAAAGTCAAAGTCTTTAAGAACCCTATTTCAAGAGTTCTAATAACATCTCAAAATAAAGTTTTTCATCTAAGTCTATCAATCTAACATATGTGGTTTGTTCTTATGCCCAAAAGTTTTAGTTTTCTTAAAGAATTTCTTATTTTCCAAATGAATTCATATATTGTTTACTATATTTCAAGTTCATGAGATTTTGGAATTTTTTCAAGTCTTGAATTGCATGGTTATCTTGTTTAACTATGAATTGAATTGAGAATTCCTATTATAAAAGTGCATATTCCTACATTAATATCATGTTATCAAGAATTTCCAAGATTTGTTGTCATGAATTGAGCCTTATTGTGAAATTGTGATTCTTAAGAAATGATTTATTGATATACTTTAAAGTTTTTCAAGAAGTTTTCTTATATCCCCATGTTATTGAGATTTTTAAAGCCTTAATGATAAGTCTGTCAAAATTTCAAGAGGAGAATTGAGTTTTGAGCCTAAGCTAAGAAACAAATGTACTTCGTTTAATTTAAGATAAGGGGTAGCATATCAGCTCCCATTGCATATTGTTTAATTATTTAAGGTGGATTTTCTTACAATTTAGGAGGTTAAGTAAGGGAATAGTATTTAGCACCGAGTTGGGCTCGATTTTGAGGTTTCATGCCCCAAAACTACGTTCCCTTGGAGGTTTCTAATTTACCCCAAGTGGGTTAATCTAGTGATCACTAAAGTAAATTTCCTACTCCAATGTCAAGTATAGGATAGCTCTCCCCAACGTGGGCAAGACGTTGGACTCCATGTAAGTTCACATGGTTTATGTCAGTTAAGAGAAATTCACTATTTTCCCAAGTCTATTATCTCTAAGTCCCAAAAAGAAGTTCCCTACTCTCTTAAAGATAAAGTGTGTGTATTTTGAAAGTTAATGTTTTAATATTTCCAAGGTTTTAAGTAGCAAAGTCCACTAAGTTTCCTAGAGTCTCAAGTCTTGAAGTTCCTAAAGTCCTGAATTCTTAAGTTTTGAAGAAGTTTGATTGATCTTTACATAAAAGTGTGAGTTTGAAGGTATATGTATTTTTGAAGGCTATGATCCTAAGAATTCTAAATCCTAAGAATTCTAAGACTTTCAAGTATCATGATTATTAAGTTCCAAGGAATTTCCTTGTTTCATAAGATTAAAGCATATGTGCTGAAAGTTGAAATTTTTAAGATTTCATCTAGCTTTCTAGTTTGATAACAAAGCAAGAATGTAAATTTTGAATAAAGTAAGATTACCTACCTGATTCATATTATATGTTTTCTATTCATGACTTATGATGTTTATATTCAAGCTATGTGAGTTATCTATTATAGCATGCATATTATCTATAAAGAAGTATGATATTGATTATTGAAATTTCATACACCCCCATATACTCAGTACATTCCCAAGCTAATGATCCACATACTTGTCTGTGTGCTACATTTCCTCATAATGTAGGTTCAGGTGCTCAATCCCAGCCTCGTCTGTGATTTCCGAGTGCCTTTATGTACATATCTAAAGTTGTGAGTCCTCATGGTTCGAGGACTATTTATTTTTAGACATTTATTTTATTTATTAGTAGATTATTTCTTTCAGTTGAGTATGAGACAGTTGGGGGTCTGTCCCAAAGGCTCTATAGTTCTTGAGTAGTAGAGGCTTTTTTCTGACTAGACTACTAGCTTATGATTATATTGAGATTTCCAGTATTGTGACTGTTCAGACAAAGTATTTTCTTCATATTTCTTAAGATTATGAGATATCAGTATTAGTGATTGATTTCTTCATCTTTAAAGTAAGCTTTATTCGTAGTAGCGGGCTCAAAGGGTTAGCTTGGGGCTACCTGCTGCCTTAAGCATCGTATGATACTTTGGGACCCATTTTTAGGGCATTACAAACTTTGTATTAGAGCCTAAGTCTTAAAGAGTCTTAGGGAGTATGACAAGCTACGTTACATAGAGTCTTGATCATTTGTGTGTAGCGCGCCATATCTATGAGCAAGAGGATTCAAGACATTTTAGGAAAAACTATCTTTTTGTTTTAGAGTCTATCGTGCCCATTACTGTTTCTATCTAGTATTGATTCATGCTATCTTATTATAGTGAAATGCATCCTTATCGAGACCACAAAAACAATAATGAGCAACCCCAGCCAATTGACCCCTTGAATGCAAACTGTCCGATGATGAGTTCCAGGCAGCTTTTCAGGCACTAGATCAAGCAGTCAATGCAAATGTTCAGGCCAATCATGCCATATCTCCACACCAGTAGGGAGGTGATTTAGTTACTGCTAGGATCTATGATTTTATATGGATGAATCCGCCAGAGTTTCATGGGTTTAAGGCAGGCAAAGACCCATAGTTATATTTTGAGGAGGTGAGGAAGATCACATAGGTGATGCATATGTCTAAGGAAGAAAGTGTTGAGTTGGTATCTTAAAAGTTAAAAGATATTGCATATGATTGGGTTGTCGTGTGGAGGAAGGATTGAGGGGATGATGATGCTCCTATTACTTGGAACGTGTTCCAAGATGTATTCTTGGATAAGTTCTTTCCGTTAGAGTTGATGGATACTAAAATAGAGGAGTTCATGAATTTGAGAAAGGGCTCTATGACTATTAAGGAGTACTGCTTTAAGTTTAACCAGTTAGCCAAATATACTCCTGACTTAATTTCTAAGACTCGCTCTACTATGAGCAAGTGCAGGACAGGTGTATCTGGTTTAGTATTTAAAAAGAGTAGGACTGTGATATTGAACAGAGATATATATCTTCCCAGATTGATGGTACATGCATAGCAGGTAGAGGAGGATAAGTTAAGGGAAAGAGATAGAGTGAGGGGAAATAATAGGGCTAAATCCGAGCAGAATGACTATAGTAAGGCTAGGTCCCATGGAGAAAACCATCTTTAGTTTCAGAACTATTCATCCATGTCACCACCTTCATTTGCTAGTGCTTCCACACACAGAGGTAGGCAGGATCAATGAAACATTCCTTCTGTGTCTAGATCCCAGAACAGTGTGAGTAAAGGCCTAATTTTCCTCCTTGTGCTAATTGTGGCAGGACCCATCCGGGTGAGTGTTTGGCTGAGCAGAGAAGTTGTTTCAATTATGGAAAGATAGGCCACAGATTTAGAGAGTGCCCGCATGCCAGTTAAGGGGATCATGATATTTTCCCCCAGACTTCGACTGCTAGTTTCCCTGATCCTGCAACCCGTCCAGCTCCTTAACAAGGTATTTCTTCTAGTACTACTGACATTCAGTGCCAAAATAGATTCTATGCCTTACCTTCCCGATAGAAGTAAGAGGATTCTCTCGATGTTGTTGCAGGTATGCTCCGTGTATTTCACTTTGATGTCTATGTGTTATTGGATCTCGTGTCAAGTTTTTCTTTTGTGACCCCACTTGTTGCTGTGAACTTTGAGATAATTCCCAAAAATATTACTAAACCTTTTCTAGTTTTTACTCCAATAGGAGAGTCAATTATTACTAAGCAATTATATAAGAACTATCCCATTACAGTCCTTCATAGAGTCATACTTGCTAATTTAATAGAGTTGGACATGGTGGATTTTGCTATTACTCTGGGTATGGACTGACTTCACTCTTGTTATGCATCTATATACTGTCTTACCCATGTAGCCAAGTTTCAGTTTCTTGAAGAACCAATTTTTGAGTGGTCCGGGAGTTCAGTATCTCCTAAAAGTCATTTTGTCTCCTATCTTAAAGCCAAAAAGTTTATATCCAAGCGTAGCATGTATCACCTATTTTGAGTTAAATACATAAAGTCTGAAGCTCCAATTGTTCAGTCAGTCAACATTGTTAATGAGTTTTCTGATATTTTCCAGGAAGATCTCCAAGGGGTACCTCCTGATAGAGAGATAGAATGTAGGATTGATCTTTTTCATGACACTCAATATTTTCTATTCGTCCCTACCATATGGCACTTGCAGAGCTTAAAAAGTTTAAGGATCAACACAAAGATCTTTAGAAAAAGGTTTTATAAGGCCCAGTGTATCTCCTTGGGGCGCACCAATCCTATTCATGCGAAAAAAGGATGGTTCTTTGCATATATACATTGAATATCATCAGCTTAATGAGGTCATAGCCAAAAATAAGTATCCTCTTTTGAGAATTAACGACCTGTTTTAGTAGTTACAAGGTACAAGTTATTTCTCCAAGATAGACCTTCGATCCGATTATCACAACTCAAAGTAAAGGAGTGTGATATCTCAGAGATATCCTTCCAAACCCGTTATGGTCACTTTGTGTTTCTAGTCATGTTTTTCAGGCTAACTAATGCTCCTGCAGCTTTCATTGACCTCATGAATTGAGTGTTCAAACAATATCTTGATATGTTTGTCATAGTGTTCATAGATGTTTGTCATAGTGTTCATAGACGACATTTTTGTTTACTCTCATAGTGAGGATGACCATGCGAATCATCTTAGAATTGTCTTGTAAATCCTTACAGATCACCAATTATTTTCCAAATTCAGCAAGTGTGAATTTTGGCTAACGTGAGTTGCTTTTCTAGCTCATGTCATTTCAGCCGAAGGTATTAGAGTTGATCCTCAAAATATAAAAGTTGTAAGAAATTAGCCTAGACCTATCTCTCTATCTTACATTAGGAGTTTCTTAAGTTTAGTTGGCTATTACCGCCATTTTGATGAAGGTTTCTCTTCTATTCTATCTCATATGACCCAGTTGACCCAAAAGAAAGTTAAGTTCATGTGGTTGGATTCGGGTGACAAGAGTTTTCAGTAGTTGAAGACTCAACTTACTTCAGCCCTTGTGTTGACTTTACCTAATGGTACGAATGGTTTTGTGATATATTATGATGCCTCTAGAGTTGGCTTGGGTTGTATATTGATATAGAGAGGTAATTTTATAGCTTATGCCACTAGACAATTGAAGCCCATGAAAAGAATTACCCAACCCATGATATTAAATTAGTTGTTGTTGTCTTTTCTTTAAAAATCTAGATAGACCATCAGTATGGTGTCCATATTGATGTGTTTACAGATCATAAAAGTCTATAGTATATATTTACTAGAGGGAGTTGAACCTTAGATAGAGAAGGTGGTTAGAGTTGTTAAAAGACTATGATGTGAGTGTGTTGTATCATCTGGGTAAGACCAATGTAGTGAAAGATTCCCTTAGCAGGTGGTCGTAGTGTTGCTCACATGGAGCAGGGTAAAGAAAGAGTTAGCTCATAAAGTGCATCATTTTGCTAGACTTGATGTTAGGTTGCTTGATTCTACTGAATGTAATGTGTGGGTTCAGAGTAGTTCCCAATCCTCTTTAGTTTTGCAAGTAACGGAGAAGCAAGATATGGAATCTAGTTCGTTCAGACCAAAAAAGTCAGTTATGGACAAAAACGTAGAGGTTTTCTCCCAAGTGGGAGATGGTGTATTGAGATTGTAGGGGAGACTATATGTTCCTTGTGTTGATGATTTTAGGTAGAGGATTATGGCGGAAGTATATGGTGCGCGGTATTCTATTCATCCCATCACTACAAAGATGTACCGTAATTTGTGGGAAATCTATTATTGGAGTGGTATAAAGAAGAATATAGTAGAGCTCATGGAGAAGTGTGGAACATGCCAACAGGTTAAGGTAGAACACTAGAGACCTGATGGTGTGATGTAAGATTTTAGCACACCTACTTGGAAGTGGGAAGAGGTGAATTGGGATTTTATGATTGGCCTACTTATTTCCTGACGCCATCACGATTTTATTTGGGCTATTGTAGAAAGGCTGACTAAGTCAGTGCATTTCTTTCCTGTACATACATCCTATACAGCTGAGGACTATGCTAGATTGTATATTTGGGAGTTATTTAGGTTGTATGGAGTCCCCTTGTCTATCATCTATGATAGGGATACTAAGTTCACTTCGCAGTTTTAGAGAGCTTTTCAGTAGGGTCTTGATACCCAAGTTCATTTGAATTTTGCTTTTCATCCACTGACTGATGGTCAGGCTGAGAGGACCATTCAAACCTTAGAAGATATGCTGAGGGCATACGCTTTTGATTTCAAAGATAGTTGGGATCAGCACTTACAATTGATAGAGTTTGCTGATAACAATAGTTTCCTTGCTAGTATCAAGATGGCACCACTTGAGGCTTTTTATAGTAGAAGAAGTAGATCACCCATAGGTTGGTTTGAAGTGGGTGAGGCTACTTTGATAGGACATGACGTAGTGTTTGAGGCTATGGAGAAGGTGAAATTGATTAGAGAAAGGTTAAAGACTGCACAAAGTCATCAAAAGACATATGTAGATGTGAGAAGAAGAGACCTTGAGTTCAAAGTTAATAATTTGGTTTATCTGCAAATTTCTCCCATGAAAGGGGTGAAAAGATTTGCAAAGAAGGGGGAACTTAGTCCTCAGTATGTTGGCCCCTATAGAATTCTAAGTCATGTTGGGAGGGTAGCCTATGAGATTGAGTTGCTTGCAGAGTTGTTAGCAGTTCATCATATCTTTCATGTCTCCATGCTTAAGAAGGACATTGGTGATTCTGTGGTAGTAAATGCTTCAGGAAGCGCTGATATTTAGACTAGTCTTTCGTTTGAGGAGGTTCCAGTTGAGATCCTTGATCATCAGATCCGAAGACTAAGGAACCAAAAAGTTCCCTTGGTCAAAGTGTTGTGACGAAACTAGTTTGCTAAGGGGACTTTTAGGAAGCATAAGCAGACATGCAAGCCAAGTACCCGCACCTCTCCTCCGCAAGTTCAGATCAAGCCGAAGGTACTACCCTTTCTTAATTCAGCCCCCTTCTAATCAAAATTGCAGCTATATATCTATTTTTATTACAAGTTTATGCCTTCTCCGAAGTGTTCAAGATTTTAGAATGATGTATTGTCATTTTAACAAGTTGTTCCATCTTTATATACTTCGTTTTACCCATATTCTTAGCCTACCTAGTGACATTCGATGATAAATGTTCCCAAGGGGGAGATATTGTAATACTCCAAACTTTTCCTTTAGCCTAATCTAGTCTCTAGATGGTTAAGGAAGGACTTCCAAAGTGAGTAATGTTTAAACCATATGGAATTTCCCAATTTCATTTTTATATCATGTGGGAAATTTGATTATCTTTCCAACGATATAAGATTAGCTTAAATCCGATAACCGGACAAGAAGTTATGGATAATTTAAGTTCTAGTCGTAAAATGTTGTGATTTTGCTGTGTAGCGTATCGTGGAGAGGGTTAATTTAGCAATTGTCATTTTCCAATGGCCCTCCGTGATATTGGCGCATCACGGAGAGGGCCAATTTTCCAATTGTTGATTTCCAAAAGCTTAGTGCAATTGTGGCGCATCGCGCTGAAGTTACAGGTCCCAACAAGTGTGACAAAGCGATGGCTCCGAATTCTGTAGGTGATAATGCTCAACTTACACGTCAATTTAGTGCAAGTCGGTCGTTCGTCAATATATTTACCCAACTTTGGAGTCGGGGTCGAATCCACAAGGAACAATGTCAGTGGTGATTAAACTAATTTGAAACTATAGCTACAAATTAACTTCAAACAAATGATACAAAAATAGAAAATGGGGGGTTTTTAATGATTGAATGAAAGTTACTAAACACTTCAATTTGTCAATGTTATGGGAAACTAGAGTTATGGTCACCAAGATGCTTGAACAAGTAGGGTTATCAATCACTTTAGAGTTCCAATTGACAACTTCAATTGTAAGAGTAGTTGCATCCTATTATTTACCCATTAGTCTCTAGACCTCAGTGGGTAGCCTACCTTTTATTCTCTCGAACTTAAAGAACGTGTTGTTTATTCAACTATGTCGTCATGTAGGCAGATTCGGTTAAGGCATTAGCCATTAATATCAAGATTGATATCTTTCGAGTCCATGTAAACTCTTTCTTTTCGCAACATACACTTTCCTTTTGGACAAGTGATGTTCGTGGTCTTGCCCTTTAAGTTACAATCAAGAGAGGTCATTACAGTTCTCAACAAGCACCATTCTCTCAGATAAGTGATTGTTTCATTGAAGTAACCTAACAACACCTTCCTCTTGGACAAGTGATGTTCTAGTGCTAACCCTTCTAGTGTGCAGCCATGAGCTCATCTTTCAAGGTTGTAGTTGAGAGAAGTTGTTATTATTCTCCATAAGCACCTTCCTCTCGGAAAGGTGATTACTTCATTGAAGTAACCTAACAACACCTTCCTGTAGGACAGGTGATGTTCTAGTGTTGAATCTTCTAGTTTACAGCCAAGAAAGTTTATCAAAAGAAAAGAAAGGTTTATACAACATCAAGTATTCATGGAACTCAAGTAGATTCACAACCCAAAATGGTATTCACATCAAGGTTTCATAACTCAAGTAAAGAAATTAGCTAATCCTGATATACAAATCAACAACATATATTGAATTCATAATCAAAAGTAAGTAATAAATCATACCCATAATCAATGTTCAAATGAAAGATGTTTGCAAGAGTGTTAAGAACCATAAATGAGAGGATTATCTCATTTTCCACCGCTCCTAAACTTCCAAAATATCTCCCAAATGTGTTAAAATGTTCTTTTTATAGTTGGTACTATTTTCTCAGCATATATCCATGGTTGCGTCGCGATACATGCTTAACTTGAATAAGGGTCGCATCGTGAGGGCCATTTGACTTAGTTAGGGGTCACAATTCAAGCCCATCGCGAGGTTACACTATTTAGGGTGAATTCTAAGAATTTTTGAACTTAGAACATGCCTAGATATCTTCTCATTCCTCCTCACTCGCTCAAAACATTTCAGGTGTCCAAATTTGCATTGAGTTAAGTACTGTACTTCCGTTAAGCCATTACAAGCCTTTTTGAGTTTTTTCTACTTGTTTTGAAGCTTTTATGTCCTTTTTATATCATCATAATCAATCAGACAAGTATCAATATCACGAAACACACAATTCAAAGATCAAAATAACACAACATCCAACACGACGAGCCAGAAACACAAGCTAAGCATAGGCTAATTTCACTTTGATCTTTAACTCAAGTTTCAACTCTTCCATCAACTCATGTTCACTTTATACACTCCTAAAACTTATTTATACATATAATAAAACATTTAAAACTATAAGGAACACATAGAACACAATCGAATCCAACAAGATAGGCTAGGCGATCAACTAGATTACATTAGAAAGACTAGTTTTCTGTATTGAACTCTAATTGACTCTTTTACATTCCAACTTGATTTGGGTTCATATTGAACCATATAACACATGTTTTAAACCATTTATCTCATTATTAACCATTATATCTTAGAATCTTCCTCAAAATAAGGCTAAAAAGGCTAGAATAGTGATGCTACAATGCATAAATACAACCAACATTAGGAGGCCCTTAGATTCTAATTTTCCAAAATATAGAGAGCCACCGTGATTTTGGCACATCAAGGAGGCCATAAAATCGGGCTTCCAGTTCAATTTTTATAGTTTCATTCAGAATTTAAAAAGGACATTTTGCGTTTTTACCTACCCTCAATCCATCCAAAACATCAAATCTATCATATAACAAGGCTCTTTATGCCCTAAACCCTCATTCTCTTCAAATAATAATAAACATAAGCATCCAAATTCTCTTCAAAGAGTCTCAAGAATTCACCATAGATTTCCTAAAATGAGTCAAGATTCAAGGTTCCAAAATTGAAGGCTTCAAGAACCCTAATTCAAGAGTTCCAATAATATCTCAAAAGCAAGTTGTTCATCCAAGTCTATCAATCTAAGGTATGTGGGGTTTGAACAAGAACACCCTTTCATTCTTGTGGCCAAAAGTTTTAGTTTTCTTAAAGAATTTAGTATTTTCAAGATGAATTCATATCTAATTTGCAATATTTCAAGTTCATGAGATTTTGAAATTTGTTCGAGTCTTGAATTGCATGGTTACCTTGTTAAAGTATGAATTTAATTGAGAATTCCTATTATAAAAGTGCATATTCCTATATTGATATCATGTTATCAAGAATTTCAAAGATTTGTTATCATGAATTAAGCCTTATTGTGAAGTTGTGATTCTTAAAGAATGATTTATTGATATCCTTTAAAGCATTACAAGAAGTGTGCTTATATCACCATGTTTTTGAGATTTAAAAGTTTTAATGATATGTCTGTCAAAATTTCAAGAAGAAAATTGAGTTTTAAGCCTAAGCTAAGAAAGAAATCCACATCTTTTGATTTAAGATAAGGGGTAGCATATCAGCTCATATTGCATATTGTAGTATTGTTTAAGGTTGATTTTCTTAAAAGTTCTAAGATTAAGTAAGGGAGAAGTATTTAGCACCGAGTTGGGCTTGATTCTGTGGTCTCATGACCCAAAATTATGGGGCCCCATAGGTTTCTGATTTACCCCAAGTGGGTCAAGATAGAGATCACTAAAGTAAAGGTCCTACTCCAATGGCAAGGGTAGGACAACTCTCTCCAACATGGGTAAGATGTTGGACACCATGAAAGCTCACATGGGAAACTCCCTAAGTTTCCAAGTCTATAATCTCTAAGTCCCAAAAAGAAGTTCCTTACTCTCTTAAAGATAAAGTATATGTATTTTGAAAGTTAATGTTTTAAGAGTTCCAAGGTTTTAAGTCCCAAAGTCCCCCAAGTTTCCTAGAGTCTCAAGTCTTGAAGTTCCTAAGTCTTGAATTCTTAAGTTTTAAAGAAGTTTGACTATTCTTAAGATAAAAGTGTGAGCTTGAAGGTATACGTACTTTTGAAGGCTATGATCCTTTGAATTCTAATATTTTCAAGTATCATGATTATTAAGTTCCCAGGAAGTTCCTTGTTTCATAAGATTAAAGCATGTGTCCTGAAAGTTGATATTTTTAAGATTTCATCTAGCTTTCAAATTTGAGAACAAGCAAGAATACAAATTTTGAATAAAGTAAGATGACCTACGTAATTCATATTATATTTTTCTATTCATGACTTATGAGGATTTTATTCAAGCTATGTGAGTTATATATTATAGCATGCATGTTCTCAATGAATAAGTATGATACTGATTATTGAAATTGAATACACCCCCATATAATCAGTACATTCCCAAGGTACTGATCCACATACTTGTCTGTGTGCTATATTTCCTCTTAATGTAAGTTCAGGTGCTCAGTCCCAGCCTCGTCGGTGATTCCCGAGTGTTTTTATCTACATCTCTACAGTGGTGAGTCCTCATGGTTCGAGGAGTGGCTATTTTTAGATATTTAGTTTATTTTGTAGTTGATTATTTCTTTCAATTTAGTATAAGTCAGTTAGGGGTCTGTCCCAATGACTCTCTAGTTCTTGAGTAGTAGAGGCTTTCTCAGACTAGACTACTAGCTTGTGAGTATGTTGAGATTTTTGGTATTGTGATCATTCAGACAAAGTATTTTCTTCGTATATCTTATGATTATGAGATGATAATCCTAATGATTGATTTATTCACCTTTAAAGTAATCTTTATTCATAGTAGCAGGCTCAAAGGGTTAGCTTAGGGCTACTTGTATCCTTAAGCACCATGTGATACTTTCGGACCCATTTTTGGGATGTTACAAACTTGGTATCAGAGCTTAAGGTATAAACAGTACTAGGGAGGCTGATAAGCAATGTTACATACTGTCTTCATCATCGGTGTATAGCACGCCATATCTATGAGAACGAGGCTATGGGACGTTTTAGGAAAAACCATCTCTTTCTTTCAAAGTCTATCGTGCCTACTACTATCTGTATCTGCTATTGATTTGTGCTCTCTTATTACAGTGAAAATACCTCCTCATCGAACCTGCAGAAATAATAATGAGAAACCCCAGCCAGTTGACCCCTTGAATACAAATGTGTCCCATGCTGAGTTTCAGGAAGCTTTTCAGGCTCTAGCCCAAGCAGTCACCGTGAATGTTCAAGCCAAGCATACAAAAGCTTTGTACTAGAAGGGAGGTGATTTAGCTATTGCTAGTATCCATGATTTCATGCAGATGAATCTACCAGAGTTTTATGGGTCTAAAGAAGGCAAAGACCCACAATTATATCTTGAGGAGGTGAGAAAGATCACGTAGGTGATGCATGTGTGTAAGGAAGAAAGTGTTGAGTTGGCATCATACAGGTTGAAAAATATTACATATGACTTAGTTGTCTTGTGGAGGAAGGATAGAGGGGAAGATGATGCTCCTATTAATTGAAAGGTGTTCCAAGATGCATTCTTTGATAGGTTATTTCCATTAGAGTTAAGGGAGGCAAAAATAGCGGAGTTCATGAATTTGAGGCACGGCTCTATGACTGTTAAGGAGTACTACTTGAAGTTTAAGAAGTTAGCTAAATATGCTCCTGACTTGATTTTTGAGACCTGCTCTAGTATGAGTAAGTTCGTGACAGGTGTATCTGGTTTGGTGTTGAAAGAGTGCAGGACTGTGATACTAAATAGGGATATGGATCTACCTAGATTTATGATGCATGGATTGTAGATAGAGACGAATAAGCTAAGGGAAAGAGACAAAGTAAGGGGAAACAAAAGGGATAGATCCGAGTAGCATGAGTATAGTAAGGCTAGGTCCTATGAAGGAAGCCTTCCTCAGTTCCTAAACCATTCGTCCATGCCAGCACCTTCATCCGCTAATGCTCCCGCACCCAGAGGCAGGCAGGAGCAAGAGAACAGGCCCGCTGTGTTTAAATCCTAGAATAGTATAAGTAACAGGCCTAATTTTCCTCTTTGTGCTAAGTGTGGCAGGACCCATTCGTGTGAGTGTTTCGATAAGAAGAGTGGTTGTTTTGGTTATTGAAAGATGGGCCACATACTTATAGAGTGCCCGCATGCCACGCAAGGGAACCATGATGTTCACCCCCAGACTTAGATTGCTAGTACCCTAGTTCCCATAGTGTGTCCAGCTCTTCCAAAGGGTCCTTCTTCCAGTACTGCTAGCGGTCAGTGCCAGATACCTTCCCGACAAAAGTAGTAGGATTCTCCCCATATTATTACAGGTACGCTCTGTGTATTTCACTTTATTGTCTATATGTTATTGGAACCCGAGTCAAGTTTTTCTTACGTGACCCCACTTGTTGCTGTGAACTTTGAGATGAGTCCCGAAAAGATTTTTGAGACTTTTCTAGTCTCTACTTTAGTAAGGGAGTCGGATATTGCTAAGGAAGTGCATAATAATTGTCCCATTATAGTCCTTCATAGAGTCATACTTGCTGATTTGATAGAGTTGAACATAGTGGATTTTGATGTTATTCTTGGTATGGACTCGCTTCACTCTTGTTATGCATGTATAGACTATCATACCCGTGTAGTCAAATTTTAGTTTCCTGATGAACCAGTTTTCAAGTAGTCTGAAAGTTTAGTATCTCCCAAAAGTCATTTTATCTCCTATCTTAAAGCCAGAAAGCTTATATCTAAGGTTAGCATCTATCACCTAGTTCGAGTTAAAGACACTAAGTCTTAAGCTCTAATTATTTAGTCAGTCAACATTGTTAATGAGTTTTCTGTTGTTTTTTTGGAAGATCTCCTAAGGTACCTCCCGATAGAGAGATAGAATTCGGGACTGATCTTCTTCCTGTCACTCAGCCTATTTCTATTCCTATCCTATTTGTGTGAAAGAAGGATGGTTCTTAGCATATGTGCATTGACTATCGTCATCTTAATAAGTTCACAGTCAAGAATAAGTATCTTTTTTTGAGAATTGATGACCTATGTGGTCTTATACAAGGTGTAATTTATTTCTCCAGGATAGACCTTAGATCCGGCTATCACAAACTAAAAGTAAGTGTAATACTCTAATCATTTCTTAATCCTAAATCCGTATTTTGAGTAGATATGTATGAATTCCAAAGTGATAGATGTATAGCATTGAATAAGCTTTCCATCGGTACCAATTTCATCAAAATTTGACATCGGATGAGTGAGTTATGGCCATTTTACTTAACGATATCGAACCGCCCAGGTTTGACGATCGACCTAGTGGACCATCAGGTCCCTGGTGGACCGTCAAGTGCCTCTTCAAGCCAAGGAAGTAGCTCCCTTTTTGGGATGTCATGTGACGATCAAAGTGGTGGACCATCACAAAGTTGACGGACCATCAAGGTGTTCGTCATACCGAGGCAGAATGTTCCATTCCTGAGCCCCAAGTGACGAATGATATGGTGGACCGTCAGTCCCTCTGATGGACCGTCACTTAGACCATCAATCTAAGGTAGAACATTCAAGTTTTGACCCTCGAGTGACGGACGACCTGGTGGACCGTCAGCTAATCTGACAGACCATCAGATCGATGGTCACAGGCCCCGATTTACAATTTTCAACTTTTTTCAAAAGGGCATCTTGGTCATTTCTATTCCTTGTGGCCTTATATATATATCTATGTAGAGAAGATAAGATCATTTTCTCTCCTAATTTCTTTCAAGAATTCTCTAGAAACCTAGGATTTCTTCTAAACCCAAAAATCAAATCATCTCCAAGAAATTCAAGAAATCTACCATAAATTTCTTTAAGTTGTTCAAGAACTAAGTTCCTCAAGTCAAAGGAAACAAGGTCTTGGTCTAAAAGTGTGAGAATGAAGTTTCAAGCAAGTTTCTATATCTTCAAAATCAAAATCTAAGGTATGTGGGGTTTGAACAAGAACACTTTTTTCGTTCTTGTGCCTAAAGATTTAATTTCTACTATTGATCTACATGATCTTTGCAAGTGGGATTACAACCAAATTTCTTTAGTTATGATTTATGAGATTTGAGTTGAATAAGCTTGCTATTTATGATTATTTCACCATCATGTTTCTTAAATTGTGAATTTATTCCATTAGTTGTATATTGTCATTATGTATTGATGATTTTTAAGCGATTTAAATCAAGTACCATGAGTTATGCCTTTCCATTAGAAATTTGACTATTGAATTTATATAGATATTAAGATTGAAAGTCAAGAATGAGTCCTATGATGTTTCCTTGAAGTTTTTGATATTTGAAATAATTTGATAAGCAAATATACTTGATGTTGAGAATGATTGTGTTGAGTTGAGTCGAATTAGAAATCCACAATATGTTTATGATTTACAGATGAGATATATATTTATGTTTTGGTCTTTTATGATAGACCCATGAGTTGATATTGATTAAGGTGGATTTTCTAACGCATTCTGAGCTGAGTCTGGGAGGATTATTTAGCACCAAGAGGGAAATTTAGTATTTCCCCGAAACTACGTGCCCCCGTAGGATTAATGTTAATGATTGTGGGACAAAGGCCGAGTATGATATTGTGATATTGAGATTGAGGTTGTACTCCCTGTCAAGAGTACAACACCCCTGCCAATGTGGGGATATTTCCTTAGGAGGATAAAACGTTGGACTCCATGAGGCTCAGATGGTGTAGTTATGTCGGTTATAAGAAACTCCCACGTCCATAATACTATAAGTCTCTTGAGTTACCGAGTCACTCTGAGTCACGAGTTAAGGTGTTTGAGTTGAGTTAAATGATTTATGAGATTTATGAAACACGTGTCATTACTGATGATTTATGGAAATAATATTTCAGATAATTCAAGCGAAGATAGTTATTATTGCCAACATGCATGATTTCTCATACATTTATTATATTATTTAAAATGCTGCATCCACCCCTACATACTCAGTACATTCCCAAGTACTGACCCCCATACTTTTTTGTATTTTATATTTCCTCGTGATATAGGTTCAGGTACTCAATCTCAGCAGTGATAGTGATTTTTGAGTACCTTCCTCTACACTTATACAGTTGGTGAGTCCTCATGGTTCGAGGACCTATATTTCTGGTTTTGTCTTGTCAATAGATGGTTATTTATTTTTTAGTTCAGTATGAGTCATTTGGGGATCTATCCCAATGGATCATCAGACTTGTATAGTAGAGGGTTTGTCAGGCTAGAATACCAGTATGTATAGAAATTTAGTATTTTGATGGTACAGAGCACTATTACTTCGTATCGCAGTATGTTCATGACATGGTTATTCCTTTTTATCTTAGCATGATTTACATTATAGTGAGTTCTTAAAGCGATGATAGGCTTAGAGGGTTAGCTTGGGACAACGTGTGACCTTAAGCACCGTATGACATCTCGGGATGGGTTTTTAGGGTGTTACAAGCTTGGTATCAAAGCCTAAGGTTTGAAGAGTCCTAGGGAGTCTGACAAGCCACGTTGCGTAGAGTCTTGATCATCGGTGTGTAGCGTGTCACATCTATGAGCAAGAGGCTACGAGATGTGTTAGGAAAATTTTTTTCTTTTTTTCAAGAGTCTATCATGCCTATGACTGTTTCTCTCTGCTGCTAATTCATGCTCTCTTATGACAAAAAATGCCTCATTGTAGAGCACATAGAAACGATGAATGATTTTAACCCGTTGATCCTTTAGGTGAGACGGTGTCCCATGTAGAATTTCGGGGAGCTTTCCAAGCGCTAGCCTTGGCAGTCGCCACCAATACTCAAGACAACACCCAGGCTACTGTTCTACCTCTACAAGGGAATAATTTTGCTACATCCCAGGTTTGTGACTTTATGCGAATTAATCTACCTGAGTTCTTTGGGTCGAAAGTAGGTGAAGACCCGCAAATGTATTTAGATAAAGTGAGAAAGATCAGTCAAATTATGCACGTGACTAAGGAGTAGAGTGTTGAATTGGCTGCCTATCAAATGAAAGATATTTCTTATGATTGGGTAGAGATGTGGTGGAAAAGTAGAAGGGAGAATGATGCTCCTAGGACTTGGAAATTATTTCAGGATGCCTTTTTAGACATATTATTTCCCCCGAAGCTGAGGGAAGCAAAATTAGAAGAATTTATGAAGTTGAGACAGAACCCCATGACAGTTAAGGAGTATTTCCATAAGTTTAATCAGTGATCTAAGTATGCTCCCGATATGATGGCTGATTCTAGAACTAGTATAAATAAGTTCTTGGCTAGTGTATCTGGTTATGTTGTGAAAGAATGTAGATCCACTATGCTTAATATGACCCTGGACCTTTCAAGACTAATGATTCATGCTTAGCAGATTAAAGCAGACAAAGTGAAGGAGAGAGAGAGTGTGAGAGGGAATAAGAGAGTTAGATTAGAGAAGCAGGGGTATAGTCAGGCTAGATTTTTTGGAGGGATCCGCCCTCAGTTCCAGAGCCATTCTCTTGTGCCAGCTCTTTCATCAGCCAGTACTCCTGCATTTAGAATGAGTTCGGAGTAGGGTAATAGGCCTACTATGTCCAGGTCCCAGGATAGTATGAGTAATAGACTTCATCCTCCCCATGGCTGAAGTGTGGTAGGGACCATCTGGGTGAGTGCTTATTTGGTCAGAGAGGTTGTTTTGGTTGTGGTAAGATGGGCCA
>NW_025892060.1:168753-225869 GCF_002878395.1 Capsicum annuum | reverse complement strand
CTCCATGTATTTCATTTTGATGTGTATGTATTGATGGACCCTGGGTCAAGTCTTTCTTATGTGACTCCGTTGGTGGATATGAATTTTGAAATTTGTACTGAAAAAATCCCCGAGCCTTTCCTTGTCTCTACACACATAGGTGAATCTGTTGATGCCAAGCAAGTATATAAAAACTGTCTTATCACTATCCTTCATAGAGTCATGTTTGCAGATTTGATTGAGCTAGACATGGTTGATTTTGACATTATCTTGGGTATGGATTGGCTTCACTCTTGCTATGCGTCTATAGACTGTCGTACCCATGTAGTCATGTTTTAGTTTCCCAATGAGCCAGTCTTTGAGTGGTCCAAAAATTCTGTATCTCCTAAAAGTCATTTCATATCCTATCTAAAAGCTAGGAAATTCCAAGGGTTGTATCTATCATTTAGTTCGAGTTAAGGACACTAAGTCTGAGACTCCTACTATTCAGTCTCTTAGTGTTGTCAATGAGTTTCCTGATGTTTTCCTAGAAGATCTCTTAGTGGTACCTCCCGATAGAGAGATAGAATTCAGAATAGATCTTCTCCCTGATACATATCCAATTTCTATTCTTCCATATCGTATGGCCCCCACAGAACTTAAGAAGTTTAAAGAGCAACTCAAAGATCTTCTTGATAAGGGTTTTATAAGGCTACTGTGTCTCCGTGGGGTGCACCCATTTTATTCGTGCGAAAGAAAGATGGTTCATTGCGCATGTGCATTGACTATCGTCAGCTCAACAAGGCCACAGTCAAGAACAAATATCCTTTTCCTATAATTGATGACTTGTTTGATCAGCTGCAAGGTGCTAGTTATTTCTCAAAAATAGATTTGAGATTCGGTTATCACCAACTTAAAGTCAGAGAGTGTGACATTTTAAAGACAGTTTTCTACACTTATTACGGTCATTTTGAATTCTTGGTCATGCCCTTCGGATTAAGTAATTCCCTAGCAGATTTTATGGACCTCATGAATCGAGTGTTCAGACCATACCTAGATATATTCGTTATTATGTTCATAGATGATATTCTTATGTACTCCCAAAGTGAGAACGACCATGAAAATCATCTCCGAATTATTTTGCAGACCCTTAGTAATCAGTGGTTGTTTGCTAAATTTAACAAATGTGAATTTTGGTATTGATCAATTGCTTTTTTGGGTCATATTATTTCTTCTGAAGGTATTCAAGTTGATCCTCAAAAGGTAGAAGCTGTGAAAAGTTGGCCTAGATCTATTTCCCCATCTGATATTAGAAGTTTCCTGGGTCTAGCTGGCTACTACCGTCGTTTCGTCAAAGGTTTATCTTCTATTGCTACTCCTTTGACCTAGTTAATCCAAAAGAAGGTTAAATTCTAGTGGTCAGATTCTTGCGAGAAGAGTTTTCAGGAGTTGAAGACTCGACTCACTTCAGCCCCTATGATGACCCTGCCCAATGGTGAAGATGATTTTGTGGTGTATTGTGATACTTCTAGAGGTGGTTTTGGTTGTGTGTTGATGCAGAACGGTAAAGTTATAGCCTATGCCTCCCGATAGTTGAAACCTCATGAGAAGAATTATCCGACCCCTGACCTCGAGTTAGCTGTAGTGGTTTTTTCTTTGAAAATTTGGAGGCACTACCTATACGGCATTCATGTTGATGTCTTTACGGATCACAAGAGTTTGCAATATGTGTTTACTCAGAGAGAATTGAATCTTTGGCAGAGGTGATGGTTAGAATTGCTAAAGAACTATGATATGATTGTGTTGTATCACCCGGCCAAGGCCAATGTAATGGCGGATGCCCTTAGCAGATCATCTATGGGTAATGTAGCACATGTTAAGAAAGATAAGAGGGAGTTGGTCCGTGAAGTGCATCGTATGGCTAGGTTAGGTGTCAGATTGCTTGATTCAGCTGAGGGTAGTGTTTGGGTTCAAAGTAGTTCCGAATCTTCCCTAGTTTCGGAAGTGAAGGAGAAGCAGGATATGGATTATCGTTTGGCCTAATTGAAAGCGTCCATTAAAGACCAAAAGGTGGAGGTTTTCTCCCAAGGGGGAGATGGTGTATTGAGATTTTAAAATAGGTTGTACGTGACTGATGTTGATGATCTGAGGCAGAGGATTATGGCTGAAGTGCATGGCGTGCAGTATTCTATTTATCCTGGTGCTACCAAGATGATAATTTGCGGGAGATTTATTGGTGGAATAGTATAAAAAAGGATGTAGCAAAGTTCATAAAGAAGTGTGAAACTTGCCAGTAGGTAAATATAGAGCACCAGAGACCTGGTGGTATGATGCAATAATTTAGTATCCCTACTTGGAAGTGGGACGAAGTGAATATGGATTTTGTGACTTGTTTACCTCCTTCTCACCATCATCATGATTCTATTTGGATTGTTGTAGACAGGTTGACTAAGTCCGCACATTTACTACCTGTGCGTACATCTTTCACGGCTGAGGACTATGCTAAGCTATACATTTGAGAGTTAGTCAGGTTGCACGGAGTTCCTTTGTCTATCATCTCCGATAGAGGTACAAAGTTTACTTCTCATTTTTGGAGAGCCTTCCAGAAGGATCTTGGCACCCAAGTTCATCTAAGCTTTGTTTTTTATCCGCAGACAGACAATCAGGCTAAGAGGACTATTCAGACGTTGGAGGATATGTTGAGGTCTTGTGTTCTTGATTTCAAGAGAAGTTGGGATGAACATTTGTTGTTGATTGAATTTTCCTACAACAATAGTTTTCATGCTAATATTAGAATGGCTCCATTTGAAGCTTTGTTTGGAAGGAGATGTAGATCACCCATAGGTTGGTTCGAAGTGGGTGAAGGACCTGATGCTGGATTTGAGACTATGGAGAAAGTTAAGTTAATTCGAGAGAGGTTAAAGACAACCCAGAGTCATCAAAAGTCGTATACAGATGTGAGAAGAAGAGCTCTTGAGTTTTAAGTCGATGATTTGGTGTATTTGGAAATCTTACTCATGAAAGGGGTGAAAAGATTTGGAAAGAAAGGAAAGCTGAGTCCCTGATATGTTGGCCCTTATAGAGTTTTGGATCGTGTTGGGAAAGAAGCTTATGAGATTGAGTTGCCTACAGAGTTGTCAGCTGTCCATCCTATGTTTCATGTTTTTATGCTCAAGAAGCACATTGGAGACTCTGTTATTATTGATCCATCGGAAGGTTGTCATGTTCAGGATAGCCTTTTGTATGATGAAATCCTAGTTGAAATCCTAGATTATCAGGTCCATAGACTGAGGAACAAGAAAGTTCCCTTGGTTAAAGTTCTGTGGTGAAATCAATCGGTAGAGGGTGCCACTTGGGAAGCAGAAGTGGATATGTGAGCTAGTTACCCTCATATTTTCTCCACGAGTTCGAATCAAGTTGAAGGTACTATTCCCTTAATTCAATTTCCTCCTAATCTAATGTATTCAGCTATATGGTTATTCCCTCTATGATTCCTGCATTTGGTAAAGTACTCAAGAGTATTAGAGTAAAGTGAGCCCTTCTATCTGAGTAGTTCCAGTTATGCATCCTCATTTCCTCTTGTTCTTGTCCTATTTGGCAACACTCGAGGACAAATGTGTCCAAGGGGGAGATTTTGTAATACCCCAAACGTTTATTGAGCCTAAATCCGTCTTTTGAGTAGATATGTATCACTTCCAAAGTGATTGATGTTTAAACCATGTTTTATTTCTCTAATTTCTACTTTTTTTCATGTAGAGCATTGAATAAGCTTTCCATCAATACTAATTTCATCAAAATCCAACATCGGATGAGTGAGTTATGACCGTTTTACTCAATGGTATTGGACCGCCCAGGTTTGACGATCGACATAGTGGACCGTTAGGTCCCTGGTGGACCGTCAAGTTCCCCATCAAGTCAAGGTATTAGCTCCCTTTTTCGGATTTCGTGTGACGGTCAAAGTGGTGGACCATCTCAAAGCGGATGGACCGTCAAGGTATCCGTCAGATTGAGGTGAAATGTCCCATTCCTGAGCCCCGAGCGATAGACGATTTGATGGACCATCAATCCCTCTGAAGATCATTACTTCGACCATCACTCCGAGGAAGAACATTCAAGTTTTGACACTCGAGTGACGGACGACCTGGTGGACCATCAAATCGATCATCACAGGCCCCGATCTGCAATTTTTAACTTTTTTTAAAAAGGCATCTTGGCCATTTTCGCTCCTTGTGGACTTATATATATATCTATGTAGAAAAGAGAAGATCATTTTCTCTCTTTTTCTCTCGAAATTTCTTTCAAGAATTCTCTAGAAACCTAGGGTTTCTTCCAAACCCAAAAATCAAATCATCTCGAAGAAATTCAAGAATCTACCATAAATTTCTTCAAGTTGTTAAAGAACTAAGTTCCTCAAGTCAAAGGCAACAAGGTCTTGGCCTAAAAGTGTGAGAAAGAAGATTCAAGAAAGTTTCTATATCTTCAAAATCAAAATCTAAGGTATGTGGGGTTTAAACAAGAACACTCTTTTCATTTTTGTGCCTAAAGATTTAATTTCTACTATTGATCTACATGATCTTTGCAAGTGGGGTTACACCCAAATTTCTTTATTTATGATTTATGAGATTTGAGTTGAATAAGTTTGATATTTATGATTACTTCACCATCATGTTTCTTAAATTGAGAATTTATTCCATGAGTTGTATATTGTCATTATGTATTGACAATTTTTAAGCGATTTAAGTCAAGTACCATGAGTTATGCCTTTCCAAGAGAAATTTGACTATTGAATTTATATAGATATTGAGATTGAAAGTCAAGAACGAGTCCTATGATGTTTCCTTGAAGTTTTTGATAGTTGAAATGATTTGATAAGCAAATGTAATTGATGTTGAGAATGATTTTGTTGAGTTGAGTCGAGTTAGGAATCCACAAGATGTTTATGATTTACAGATGAGATATATATTTATGTTTTGGTCTTTTATGATAAACTCATGAGTGATATTGATTAAGGTGGATTTGCTAATGCGTTCTGAGCTGAGTCTGGGAAGAGTATTTAGCACCGAGCAGGAAATTTGGTATTTTCTCGGAACTATGTGACCCTGTAGGATTGATGTTGATGATTGTGGGCCAAAGGCCGAGTATGATATTGTGATATTGATATTGAGGTTGTACTCCCTTGCAAGAGTACAACACCCCTGCCAATATGGGGATCCCTCCTTAGGAGGGAAAAACGTTGGACTCCATGAGGCTCACATAGTTTAGTTATGTCGGTTATAAGAAACTCCCACATCCAAATGATATAAGTCTCCTGAGTTACCAGTCACTCTGAGTCACGAGTTAAGGAGTTTGATTTGAGTTAAATTATTTATGAGATTTATGAAACACGTGTCATTACTGATGATTTATGGAAATATTGTTTTAGATAATTCAAGCGAAGATAATTATTATTGCCAGCATGCATGATTTCTCATACAATTATTATATTATTTAAAATGCTACATCCACCCCCACATACTCAATACATTTCCAAGTATTGACCCCCATAATCTTTTGTATTCTATATTTCCTCGTGATATAGGTTCAGGTACTCAGTCTCAGCAGCGATAGTGACTTTTGAGTACCTTCCTCTGCACTTCTCCAGTTGGTGAGTCCTCATGGTTCGAGGACCTGTATTTTTAGTTTTTTCTTATCAATAGATGGTTATTTATTTTCAGTTCAATACGAGTCAGTTGGGGATCTGTCCCAATGGTTCATCAAACTTGTATAGTAGAGGCTTTGTTAATCTAGAATACCAGTATGTACAAAACTTTAGTATTTCGATGGTACTGAGCACTATTACTTCGTATCGCAGTATGGTCATGACATGGTTATTCCTCTTTATCTTATCATGATTTGCATTATAGTGAGTTCTGAAAGTGATGATAGGCTTAGAGGGTTATCTTGGGGCCACGTGTGACCTTAAGCACCGTGTGACATCTCAAGATGGGTTTTTGGTGCGTTATAGTAAGGGAGTGTGATATCCCAAAGATAGCTTTCCAAACTAGTTATGGTCACTTTAAGTTTCTAGTTATGTCTTTCGGTCTAACTAATGCTCCTGCAGCTTTCATGGACCTTATGAATCGAGTGTTCAAACAATATCTTGATATGTTTATCATAGTGTTCATAGATGACATTCTTAGTTACTCTCCCAGTGAGGATGACCATGTGGATCATCTTAGAGTTTGCTTACAAATCCTTAGAGATCACAAATTATTTTCCACATTCAGTAAGTACGATTTTTGGCTAAGGTCAGTTGCTTTTATAGGTCATGTCATTTCAGCCAAAGTTATTAAAGTTGATCCTCAAAAGACAGAAGTTGTAAGAACTTGACCTAGACCTATCTCTCCATATGACATTAGAAGTTTCTTAGGTCTAGCTGGCTATTACTTCTATTTCATTGAAGGTTTATCTTCTATTGTGTCTCCTATGGCCCGATTGACCAAAAAAAAGGTTAAGTTCCTGTGGTCGGATTCCTGTGAAAAGAGTTTTTAGGAGTTGAAGACTAGACTTACTTTAGCACCTGTGTCGACTTTGCCTAATGGTACAGATGGTTTTGTGGTGTATTGTGATGTCTCTAGAGTTGTCTTGGGTTATGTGTTGATGCAGAGAAGTAAGGTTATAGCGTATGCCTGTTCAGAGTTGAAGCCTCATAAAAATAATTACCCAACCCATGATCTTGAATTATCTACTGTTGTCTTTGCTTTAAAAATTTGGAGACACTATCTGTATGGTGTCCATATTGATGTGTTTATGGATCACAAAAGTCAGAAGTATGTGTTTACCCAGAAGGAGTTGAACCTTAGACAAAGAAGGTGGTTGGAGTTGTTAAAAGATTATGATATGAGTGTGTTGTATCATCCGGGTATGGCCAATATAGTGGCCGATGCCCTTAGTAGGTTGTCTATGGGTAGTGTTGCTCACGTGGAGTAGGGCAATAAAGAGTTAGCTCATGACGTACATTATTTGGATAGACTTGGTGTTAGGTTGCTTAATTCTACTGAAGGTATTGTGTGGGTTCAGAGTAGTTCCGAATTCTCTTAGTTTCAAAAGTAAAGGAGAAACAAGATATGGATCCTAGTTTGGTCATACTAAAAGAGTCAATTAAGGATCAAAAGGTAGCGGTTTTCTCCTAAGGAAGAGATGGTGTTTTTAGATTGCAAGGGAGACTATGTGTTCTTTTTGTTGATGATCTAAGGCAAATAATTATAGAGGAAGTGCATGGTGTACGGTATCCTATTTATACTGGCGCTACTAAGATGTATTGTGATTTACGGGAAACCTATTAGTGGAGTGGTATGAAGAAGAATATAGCAGAGTTCTTGGCGAAGTATGGAATGTGCCAATAGGTTAAGGTAGAGCACCAGAGACCTAGTGGTGTGATGCAAGAGTTTAGTATACCCACTTGGAAGTGGTAAGAGGTAAATATGGATTTTATGACTGACATACCTATTTCCCGATGCCATCACAATTTTATTTGGGTTGTTGTATATTTGGGAGTTAGTAAGGTTGTATGGAGTTCCCTTGTCTAGTATCTCCAATAGGGGTACTTAGTTCACTTCACGATTTTGGAGAGCTTTTCAGAAGGGTCTTGGTAGCCATGTTCATTTGAGTTCCACTTTTCATCTGCAAAATGATGGTCAGGCTGAGAGGACAATCCAAACCTTAGAGGATATGCTGAGGGCATGTGCTCTTGATTTCAAAGGTAGTTAGGATGAGCACTTACCAGTGATAGATTTTGCTTATAATAATAGTTTCAATGCTAGTATCAAGATGGAACCATTTGAGTCTTTGTATGGTAGAAAATGTAGATCACCCATAGGTTGGTTTGAAGTAGGTGAGGCTACTTCAATTAGACCTGATGCAGTGTTTGAGGTGATGGAAAAGGTGAAATTTTTTGGAGAAAGGTTAAAGAAAGATCAAAGTCGTAAAAAATCATGTGCATATCTGAGAAGAAGATACCTTGAGTTCGAAGTTAATGATTTGGTTTATCTAAAAATTTCTCCCATGAAAGGGGTGAAACGATTTGGGAAGAACGGAAAACTTATTCCCCGGCATATTGTCCCCTATAGAATCCTAAGTCTTGTTGGGAGGGTAGCCTATGAGATTGAATTGCCCGCAGAGTTGTCAGTGGTTCATCCTATCTTTCATGTCTCTATGCTTAAGAAGCACATTGGTGATTATGTGGTTGTAGATCCTTCAGAAAGCGCAGATATTTAGACTATTCTTTCATTTGAGGAGGTTCCAGTTGAGATTCGAGATTATCATATCCAGAGACTAAGGAACAAAGAAGTTCCCTTGTTTAAATTATTGTGGCAAAACCAGTCTGTGAAGGGAGCTACTTGGGAAATAGAAGCAGACATGCGAGCCAAGTACTCGCACCTCTTCTTCTCAAGTTCAGATCAAGCTGAAGGTACTATTGTTTCTTAATTCAGCCCCTTTCTAATCAAAGTTGCAGCTATATATCTATTTTTATTATAAGTTTATGCCTTCTCCGAAGTGTTCAAGAGTTTAGAATGATGTAGTGTCGATTTAACAAGTTGTACACTTTATATACTTAGTTTTACCCATATTCTTAGCCTAGCTACTGACATTTGAGGACAAATGTTCCCAAAGGGGAGATATTGTAATACCCCAAACTTTTACTTAAGTCTAATCTAGTCTCTAGAAGGTTTAGGAAGGGCTTCCTAAGTGATTAACGTTTTATCCATATAGAATTTCCCTAATTTTGATATTTTATCATGTGGGAAGTTTGATTAGCTTTCCAATGATATAAAATTCACTCAAATCCGATAATTGAGCAAGAAGTAATGTCTAATTTAAGTTCTAGTTATAAAGCACCATCATTTTGGTGTGTAGAACATCGCGGAGAGGGTTAATTTAGAAATTTTCATTTTCTAGTGGCCCACCGTGGTATTGGCACATCTCAGAGAGAACCAATTTCCTAATTGTCGATTTCCAGAAGCCTCATGCAATTGTGGCACATCGCGCTGAAGTTCTAGGTCCTAACAAGTAGGACAATGCGATGGCTCCGCGTCGCGAAGTCCCTAAGATTCCCATTCGTCAAAATCCAGTGAGCCACCTCGATTGTGGCATGTCGCGGTGGACCATAAAATCGAGCATCTAGTTTAATTTTAATAGTTTCATTCAGAATTTAAAAAGGGTATTTTGGACTTTTTCCTACCCTCGATCCGTCCAAAACATCAAATTTATCATATTAGAAGGCTCTTTATGCCCTAAATCCTCATTCTCTTCAAATAATAAAAATCCTAAGTATCCTATTCTCTTCTAAGAATCTCAAGAATTCACCATAGATTTCCCAAATTGGGTCAAGATTTAAGGTTCCAAAGTGAAAGGTTTCAAGAACCCTAATTCAAGAGTTCCAATAACATCTCAAAAGCATGTTGTTCATCCAATTCTATCAATCTAAGGTATGTGGGATTTGAAAAAGAGCACCCTTTCATTCTTGTGGCCAAAATTTTTATTTTTCTTAAAGAATTTAGTATTTTCAAGATGAATTCATATCTAATTTGCTATATTTCAAGTTCATGAGATTTTGGAATTTGCTCAAGTCTTGAATTGCATGGTTTCCTTGTTTAAGTATGAATTGAATTGAGAATTCCTATTATAAAAGTGCATATTCCTATATTAATATTGTGTTATTAAGAATTTCCAAGATATTTTGTCATGAATTTAGCCTTATTGTGAAGTTGTGATTCTTAAAGAATGATTTATTGATATCCTTTAAGTTTTTCATGAAGTGTGCTTATATTCTATGTTATTGAGTTTTTTAAAGCTTTAATGATAAGTCTGTCAAAATTTCAAGAAGAGAATTGAGTTTTAATTTAAGCTAAGAAAGAAATCCACATCTTTTGATTTAAGATAGGGGGTAGCATATCAGTTCCCATTGCATATTGTTGAATTTTTTAAGGTGGATTTTCTTAAAAGTTTTGAGCTTAAGTAAGGGAATAGTACTTAGCACCGAGTTGGGCTCGATTCTGAGGTGTTATTCCCCAGAACTATGTGTCTTCGTAGGTTTTTTATTTACCCCAAGTGGGTTAAGCTAATGATTATTAAAGTAAATGTCCTACTCCGATGGCAAGGATAGGACATCTCTCCCCAACGTGGGCAAGACATTGGACTCCATGTAAGCTCACATGGTTTATGTCGGTTAAGAGAAACTCCCTAAGTTCCCAAGTCTATAATCTCTAAGTCCAAAAAAGAACTTCCCTACTTTCTTAAAGATGTAGTGTATGTATTTTGAAAGTTAATGTTTTAAGATTTCCTAGTTTTTAAGTCCCCAAGTCCCCCAAGTTTCCTATAGTATCAAGTCTTGAAGTTCCTAAAGTCCTGAATTCTTGAGTTGTAAAGAAGTTTGACTATTCTTAAGATAAAAGTGTGAGTTTGAAGGTATAATTATTTTTGAAGGCTATGATTCTAAGAATTCTAAGATTTTCAAGTATCATGATTATTAAGTTCCAAGGAAGTTCCTTGTTTCATAAGATTAAAGCATATGTCCTAAAAGTTGATATTTTAAAGATTTCATCTAGCTTTCAAGTTTGAGAACAAAGCAAGAATGCAAATTTTGAATAAAGTAAGACGACTTACGTGATTCATATTATATGTTTTCTATTCATGACTTATGAGGATTTTATCCAAACTATGTGAGTTATCTATTATAGCATGCATGTTCTCTATAAAAAAGTATGATATTCATTATTGAAATTGCATACACCCTCATATACTTAGTACATTCCCAAGGTACTGATCCATATACTTGTCTGTGTTCTATATTTCCTCATAATGTAGGTTCACGTGCTCAGTCCCAGCCTCATCGATGATTCCCAAGTGCCTTTATTTTACATCTCTATAGTGGTTATCCCTTATGGTTCGAGAGGACCGGTTATTTTTAGAGATTCAGTTTATTTGGTAGTTGATTATTTCTTTCTATTAAGTGTGATTCAGTTGGGGGGTCTGTCCTAATGGCTCTCTAGTTCTTGAGTAGTAGAGGCTATGTTAGACTATACTACTAGCTTGTGAGTATGTTGAGATTTCCAGTATTTTGACTATTCAAACAAAGTATTTTCTTTGTATTTCTTATGATTATAAGATAACAGTACTAGTGATTGATTTATTCATCTTTAAAGAAATATTTATTTGTAGTAGCAGGCTCAAAGAGTTAGCTTGGGGCTAATTGTAGCTTTAAGCACCGTGTGACGCTTCAGGACCTTTTCCGAGGCATTACAACTACATACTCTTATCATGTTCAAGCCAAACTCAAAATCACAAGGCACTACACATAACATCATAAAACTATCCTAAATAATGAATTCAATTCCCAATGTGTTTTCATAGCTCTCATCTTAAGAGTAATTGTAACACCCCACATTTTCAGGCTAGAATTCAAATCATTGTTCCTATGCGTACAGACTTGAACCCAACTATTCTATGTATATGTATATTTTACTATCAAATAAAAGACATGGGAATATCTTTTTATATTGATTTAGAGTCCAATTTATACAAATGTCCTCCTAACTCAAAGACGAGTTGAGGACTTTTCTATCAATAGAGTTCCGGTGAATACTCTAATTAGGGTCTAATTTATATGAATGTATCTCCTAGTATATAATTATTCAGGTGTCCTACTATATATCAAATGAAAGGTTATTGATTTTTCTTTCCAATGTATATAGTTTCACCTTAATCCAACATTAGAGTGGGATGTTATGCCCATTATACCTCAGCATATCCATTTGTCATCAAGGTGATAACAAGGCTGGTAGTCTATCAACAAGTTGATCACCCATCAGGCAAGACGTTAACCTTAGGAATAATATCTAAAGAATGTTACGGCTAGGATAATAGTCTATCAACCAAGTTGACAAGCCATTAGACAAAGTTGTCAACTTCAGGCAGTAACTCTAAAGAAGTTGACGACTAGGCTGATAGGCTAGCAACAAGTTGATAAGCCATCAGCCAAGTCGTCACCCATAGCCAAAACATGAAAGGGAGTTCACGACTAGGCTAATAGGCTATTAACTAGTTGATAATCCATCATCCAAGTCATCAACTAAAGCAAATTTTAGCAATTCTTTTTCAATTTTGGAGGGGTATTTTGATCTTTTCCTCACCTTAAACCCTACCCACATTACTTGAAATCCTCTATTAAGCATATTTTTCCCAATTTTTTAAAAAATAACATATTACTTCCTCTCTCATTCTCAATAAAAACCATCTAGGGTTTTCTTCAAGATCATCTCCCAAGTCTCAAGATTCAAATTCAAGATTATTAAGAACATCAATATTAGGGATCCTCACCCAAATATTCAAGCCTCCTTCTCAAGAACAGTAATTTAAGGTATGTGGGAGTTCATCCATGGATCCCCAAACCCCTCTTTTTTTAAACTATAAGTTTTACATGTTTAAGTTGAACTATCTTCATGAATCTCTTGTTAACTCAATTTCAAGTTATGATTATGTGTGCCTTTAAGTAGAATAAGTCATATCATGTTTGATTGTAGAAATTATCATGTCATATTCAATTGATTCATATTAAATCCCCAATTTATGATTTTAGACATGTAATCATGCTATTTCCTCAAGTTTAAAGCGTTCCCATGTTCAAATTCATGATTCTCAAGTGTTTGATGAAATGGCTATGCTTTTGGGTCTTTGAACCATTATCACTTCTTACAGTATTTCAAGTTTGCTCATAGTTTATACTCATTCAGTGCTGGTAGATTATGAACACTTGATACCTATGTGTTTTACATGATTTTAATTTTCAAGTAATAAGTCAGACAGAATCATGATTTTATTCCTATATTCAGATTATCACTTTTATAATGAAATTTCCAGATTTAATTCATATTAAAAACATTAGTTTACATGTTTACAATTACTTTAGAATGTGTATGTACTGTTGATTTTGAAATATCCTGACTTGAGCTTATCATTTATTAGCCTATAAACCAGTCAGTGTTTTAGTTATATTCAATTACGAGTAGAATTTAGCACCGAGCAAACCTCGGGATGAGGGATCACCCATCAATTAGGACTGGTCCTTGTCATTATCGGACACTACCCCCAGTCTTAACAAGGTTCCTAGAACAATAAGTGATCCCAAGCTAACCCATGAACTGGCATACTATTGAGAAACTGATTTAATATGTATAAACTAGCTGAGTTTGTTGTAAGGAAACATAACCATGGCAAAGTCTAGCTAAATACAATATTGATAAAGGTTACAATCTGATAATACTAAAGTGACAACTGAAATTACATGACTAACTTTGACTAACATCTATTAATCCTCTACTATACTAACTATGGATAACAGAGACATGCCTCCAACTGCCATTAATCAATACATATTGAAAATAAAAAGAATAACACAATATAGGAACTAAATCTAATGGAGTCCCCATAATAGGAGAAATGATCACCTACTGGCCGGAAACTTCAATTGTCTAATCAAGATGTGTGAACTACAACGGGTACCTACATTATGAAACAATGTAGCCATACAAACGTATATGTAGATCAGTACTTCTAGAATGTACTAAGTATGTTGGGTGAATACAATAGGTTAAATTGATTATAGTAATGAAATCTTAAAGTATGCATGCTAAGTGTAAATATTCTCACCAATAGGCTGGAATAAACTCAAAGTTGAATTATCTTAGCAACAAACATAATCTGGTAAGCCGGTGAATCACTACACTTAGATTCTTAATTATTTATTTTTATAATATAAGCAGAATTGAAGCTAGAAAATAGTAAAATATAGATACTAATTGAACATTGGGTCTGATACTACGTGATAGAGAATGAGATAACTCGACGATCTGAATATACAATTATATTAAGTTTGAAAGCATAAACACAAAAAACCCAACATACATGTACATAGCTTATATGATTAACTGAATGAATGATACTGGTCATGTATGAATGGACTGTACTTAGTTTGATTAACTAGACTGAAATTGTGGAGTACTATGCATATAAGGTAAGGACTATCTAAACAACATGAGATAATTGAGCATGAATACGTGAAAACTAAAATATCAAAGAATGCAAGACTAAGTGTATATCTGGTATCTCACTGAGATACTCTATAATATGAAAGACGAAAATTTGTTAAACTAAGTATCTGAAAGTCTGTACACTTAGTCAAGCAAACCTGAACTGAAGATACTCGGAATACTATACTGACATTGTGGGAGGTATCATCTAATTGACATACCACAATATGAGCTAACTGGGGTCCAAACTTTAACCCCAATTAGAAGGGTGTCAGTACCATGCCACGGATACTAAAATTGGCTATGTGGATCCACTAAAGTGAAGTCCCGAAACACTAAAGAGTCACCCTCTACTGGCAGGTGCCCTGGTAAGATATGTGTCAACCCTCAATTGGCAGATTAACATATCAAACCTATTCTTGATAAGTAGTTCTAGAACACAAAAATTACTACTAAGAGTTACACCCTTAACTGGTAAGTGAGCCCCTATCCGTTGGTTTGCTCGGTGCTAAATCCTACTCCTAAATGAAATAACACGAATTACTGAACTAATAAGTTTTATTGATATGATAACTGACTGAACTAATAATTCCCATACATATCTAAAAGCATTTTAAAAAATATTGATACTAAGTAAAAAGTTAAGTTTCGGTTATTCATAACCCACAAGACACGATGGTAATAACAATAGGACCACATGAAAACTTTGAAACCATATAAGGGAATCATTATTCAACATTCAACCACTTAGGCCTTTCATCAAACACATAGAGACCATAATCTTGTGCATGGGAATGATCAAGAATGCAAAAATATCATGGTTAGATGAATCAATTCCCAACTTAGGTATTTGAAATGAAGATCATAACATTCAAAATATGTATTGGCTCATTCTACTTGAAAACTCATATACTCTTAACTTGAAATTGAACACATGGGAATTAGTAGTTAAAATATAGGAGTAGGTAAATCATGAAAATCACAAAAATTTCAATATTAGAAACATGGGTTAAGGATTTAACATGTGAAAATCCTCATTCAAACATTAAAGGAAATTTCAATGAAAGCCATTTGTAAACATGATACATAATCGAAATTCATGAAATTTCATGGATATAATTCATACTAATATGTAAAGATCAAAACTTTGAACTTGAAAATGGCATTTCGGGCTCCATGAGTTAAAGAGGATACATGGATGAACTCTGACATACCTTAATTCGATGGATTCTTGAAGAAGTCATGATTTTGAAGCTTTAATCCCTATGTTCTTGAGAGAAAAATCTTGAATCTTGTTCATAGGAGAAAGAAGAGGGTTTTTTTAGCGTTTATTTGAAGAAGATGGGCAAATAATGCCCTTTTGGAGGCTATAAATCATCCTTTAGACGTTTGGGGTTGAGGGGAAAAGACCAAAGTGCCCTTGGCCCTTAAGGAGATGAAATAGAGATAGAATATGTTCCTTATTGAATTAGATATTGCGTTGGGAGATAAATGATTCACATCATGTATCGCATTAAGAAACCAGTGCATTGTGCCCCAATCACGTCGACTTACTGCCTCTCACAAAAAATGGTATAACTTTTCACTCGAGTATTAGACTAAGGTGATATTGGTATAGTTGTAAAGATAACTCAATTATGTATAATTTGGTGGTTCTTCAGCTACAAATTTATATGTATATGAAAATTTATACATGTTCAAAGTCGAACAATGTAGAATTGAATACTAAATTTTCGATGAATCAAGGGGTCTTAGCTTAACTTTGTTCTAAGTGATTCTAATGAATATTTTTCACCTCAAAAGTGCATCAGTAACAAGGATAAATATCATGAATCTTATATTCACATGGGAATTATTTAGATTATAGCTCATACACATAGGAACGATGTTTCAAAGACTAGCCCAAAAATATGTGGTCTTATAGTCTTTAAAAGCAGTCCCTATGTTCCAAAACTTGGTAGCCAGAATAGGATTATGAGAGGTCACCCGCCATTTTAGGACTAATACTCTCTAAAAGGTCACTAAGCCATTTAGGACTAACACTCTCTTAGGTTTCACCCACAAGTTTAGGACTGACTCCACAACTATTGTTAGTACCCGTGGCACGGTACTGACACTCTTCAATAGTCAATACCAAATTCAGTTCAGTCTTGGTTTACCATAGCATATAATTTATTAGTTATTCAATTATCATATTTTAATATTTTAGCTTACAGATTATTTCAGAAACATATTACATGCTTGGTCTTGCATTCTCAGATACTTCAATTATTCATGCATTATCAGATTTTCTTTACAAATTTCATGCATTTCTGCTCAATTATATTATGTTGTTCTGTAGTTCGTATTCATATATCAGTCATTCAGTATATAGACACTAGTTATCCTTTTTTCTTAGATTTCAATCATTTCGTCACCCAGACATTAGTTAATCAGTCGATTAGATTAGTTCAGTACAATTATGATTGGTGTGATATGTTCATGTATGTAAGAGCCCACAATTTTCCTAGTCATTAAATCTCTTTAAATCATGTCAAGATAAGCTTCACACTTATAAAATTTTGGCTAAGTGTTGAAACTTAGTCATTTCATAAGCCTTCGAACTTTGAGGATTTCATTTTAGACCTTTCCAACCTTTGTTTGCAGATTTTTAAGTTGATTCACAATGGGGTAAGTCAATAGTACATCTTGGGTGAGTTTTAGGATTTTTGGAATAGCATAAGGGCATGTTTGGATTCCCAAAGAAGTAGGTCAAGGCGATTTACCCGCGCCACCTAACTCAGTCCAGGGCTCTAGGCAAGGCGCCTCCCTGGCTAGTCCCCCGCTCTAAGCAGGGTGCCGCCCTAGCTAGTCCACCTGGGCTATTTTTCTGTAGTCTATCCTCATATTTTCAAGGTTAAAAGGGTCAATTCCCCATCCCTATATAGCCCTAATACACGAGATTCAGCCTTATTTAAGCATAATACACTTGTTTTTTCTTAAATTCTCTCAAGAACAAACATTATGGTTCTTAGTTGAAGATTCAAACACAAGAATGTCATCATCAATATTCCTAAATTCAAGTAATAAGGTATGTCAGATGTTGATTCTTACTTAGTTCAAGAATCTTTTTTAAAAATAAAGATTGCATATTTATGAGTTTCCTTGATTTATTTGAATTGAAGTTCATGTTCATATTATTGTTGGGTTTTAAATCATGTTTTAGGCTACCAGTTCCAAGATTTGATCCTAATATATGATGAATTTTATGATGTTCATGACAAACCCTTCAAGTTCCATGTTGATTGATGTAGCCATGTTAATTAGAATGTATTGATTGTTGTATAACCAAAGCATTCTCCCCATATGTTTGATAAAATGCTTATGTGAATAAAATTGTACCGCTATATCATTTTGACAAGTAATCCCCATTCATATACAATTTAATGCATGAAAAGTGTTTGATGAAAGACCTTCTTGAATGAATTATGAGACATTAGTGTGCATTCCTATGCATGTAAAGGTTTATGACTCTTAAACGCTTGAAGAGATGACTCGTTGATTGTATTGTGAATGCTAGACTATTGTAATATTATTCAAGAATTGCCATGTCTTATTTAATTATGCTATTGAGTCTTGCGGGTATTTAATACCCGATAATTTAGCTGATTGTATAGAGCGAGTGTCAATTTTCAAAATATTCTCAATTAATCCACGATCCATAGAACTCAGTCAGTCACAGAACTTAGGAAAATTCAGTAAGCTCAGTATCAGTACAATTCAGTTTAGTATTCAGTCAGCTAACAGAATTCATTAGTATTTCCATCAGTCAGTGAAACTCAATAAACTCAATCCATTTTAGTTAAACAGTAAGATCAGTAACAGTTCAATTAAGCCTAGAATGAACTAGGAACTCCGTTCAGTGTCTATTCAGTTGGGAGTAGGATTCAGCATCGAGCAAAGGCAGGGATGATGGCTTCCCCATTAGTTAGGCAGAGTTATTAGTAGCAGTCCCTATACTGTAGAACTGCATAGCCAGCACAAGATAAGGAGTCACCCATAGAGTAGGCTTGACTACCACCCAGGGGTCACCCGTTAGATAATTCTTGGCTCCGCCCAAGTATCACCCATTAGATAAGCTTGAAATTTTGGTCTTAGTAGATGTATTTACCCGTGGAATAGAACTGACACCCTTTCAACTAGGTTTACAGGTTAGACACCAAATTAGCTAGAAATGGGCATGTCAGTTAAATGATTACCTCCCACAGTTTTAGTTTCAGATTCAATCTCAGTAATAGAATTCAGTTCAGTATTATAGAAATCTGGACTATTAGATACAGTTACTCAGCTTAGTAAAAAACTTAGATAGTATAAATAGATTCAAAGATCACCCTCTAGATAGGCCTAATCTTAGATTTAATCAATCAGTATTAGTATCAATAGATTCAGAGATCACCCGCTGGATAGGCCTAATCTTAGATATCCATATCAGTAGACTCAGTTATCATAAATCTAGTTATTAGAATTTAGTATTGAATGTTATGATGATTTCAGTTATAGATTATGCATTTATGCATGTATCCTCATTTAGTATACTCATGTTATTCAGTTAGTAATGTTCATGCATATGAACCCTTACATTTAGCCTTACCTTATCTAGCATACCATTACATTCCCACGAACTTATGCATAATTTTCTCTTGCACTATGGTGTCTTATATCATAGGTTCAAAAGCACAGGATCCCAAGTACCCTTAGTAGTTCAGACTCAGCCTGTATCAGTCAACTTACAAGTGAGTCCTCATCATTCGAGGATGGTCCTTATTTCCTTATTCTATTAGATTCAATATTTTTATTAGACTGAGTTAGTTAGGGGACTGTCCAATCAACTCCATAGTTCAGATATTTTTAGAGTCTTTTCAGACTAAATGTTCAGACAGACTAGAGTGTTTCAGATAGCTTTTTTCAGTTTTTGTATTGTTATACCTTATACAGTTGTATTTACATTTTGAACCTTATGGAAAGTTTTTTGCTAGATTTCCATATTTTATAGTATTATTATTAAGGTATTGCAGAAGGTACCAATGAAGGGTTAGCTTGTAGTCCTTTGAGATTATGAGCACCGTGTAGCGTCTGGGGTTTAGAATCTGGGGCGTTACAACGTATGCATGTTATATCATTATTCAAGCTCTAGATTTACTTATTATACAAAAAGTAAAGTTTTAAGAAACTAAGTGTAGTGATTCACCAACTTATTTAATGTAAGGTCCCGCAAAATCCAAAGTCTAATTCAGCCCCTTAATGCTTGATAAGGGATCTTACACTTAGAAAATTTTAGCTAAGTGTTAATACTTAGTATATTTTAAAGCCTTCAAAACTTTGAGGATTTTATTTATGACCTTTCTGATCTCGAAACTTTGATTTTTAAGTTGATTCATGATGGGGTTACCCAAAATAGTACATCTCAGGTGAGTTTCAAAATTTTTGGACAAGCATAAGGGCATGTTTGGATAACCAAAACAGAAGCTTAGGGCGGTATGCCCGTGTTGCCCCACCCAGCCAAACTCTACAGGCACCGCGGTGCCTCGCCTAGAACAGCGTCCCAGATAGCGCGGCACCCTGGCATGTTCCGCTGGGCAAAATTTCTGCAGTCCAACCTTGAAATTTGAAGGGCAAAAGGGTTATTACTCCACCCCTATAAAGCCCAAAAACATGAGATTCAGCCCTCATTATGTAAAATATACTTACTTTATATGATATTCTCTCAAGAACAAGCCTTAGAGTTTTTAATTAAAGATTTAAATCTCAAAGATTCCACCGTCAATCTTCTCAAATAAAGTAACAAGGTAAGTAAAGTTTTTATCCAAAGGTTCCTTCCACCCTTGGAGTTCAAGAATCTTCTTTTAATAAACATAATTCATGATTTCCATGTTGTGGGTTGAATTGAATTCATGTTGATGTTGTTGTATGATTTCCATGTTAGAGTCCTTAAAGTGTTTCATGAAATTATGTTATTATGTGGGTAGAAATCTGTGAATTTGAATTGATTTATGTAACCATGATATATTGGTTTAATTTTCATGACTAAGCCAAAAGTTATGCATCCCATGTGTTCGACAAAATGCCTAATTGATAAAATTTGTGCTTTGTGATCCATAGGTAATCTAAATGGTGAATTCATTTTAGAACTACATGTTCAAGTTACTCCTACGATACATTTATGTTTTGCAAGTGTTTTTTGGTATGCTCATGTGTAACACCTTGATTTTCTGAACTGGAATGCCACACAGTGCTCATGACCCCAAAGGACCACAAGCTAACCCATGAGTGATATCTGTACTTGTATACTGCATAATATATCATAAAATGCAGAAAACAAGAACTGAAAGGCTGTAAGGTTCAATATTGCATAACTGAATTATAATAACATCTGAATAAAGTGGTATCACAATACCAAAACAAATTGAAATACTAAAGTCTAAATCTAACAATACTGTAGCCATTTACAAGCCTCTAAACTATTTGAATAAGGAGTTAAAGGAACATGTCTCCAACTAACTCCCTACAACTGAAAACTAGATGAAATAATAAATAAAGTAATAATCATATCATCCTCGAATGAAGAGGACTCACTGCAACTCTCCTTACTGGAATGCTACTGCTACTGCTGATCTAGAACTCATGTCTCTAAACCTATAGTGTAAAAAAGAGGAACACCATAGCACAAATGCATCAGTGTAATTGAATGTACTAAGTATGCAAATGAGGTAGGCTAATGCATGGGGTTCATGTACATGAACAATACTAACTGACTGACTAGCATGAACGTGAGAATACATACATACACACGTAACTGTAACTGACATCATGATAAGATTGAATATTGTGTTCTAACTACTGAGTCCACTGATAACATAGATTTACTGATATCGGAGTTTACTAATACTGGGATACAGATCAACTGTATTATTGATAAGCTAACAACTGAGTTTACTAATATAGATATCTGAATGATTATTTATGATAGTTTTGATTATGAAGAATTAATCTAATTGACTGTATTTAAAAGTCTTAAATCTGAATACTGATAACATAAGTTTTGATAATTGATATAATTGATAATATGAGTTCTGATAACTGATATAAGTAATAATAGGTATTCTAAGAACTGATAAAATGAATGAATGTATCTAACAATCCTAAATCTGGCGGAACTATCTGAGTTTCATATTGTATCTGAGTTGACTGTATCTAATAGTCCTAAAATCTGTAGAACTATCCGAGTTCTATTACTGAGACTAAATAACTATATCTGACAGTCCTAATTCTATAACTGAAATTGTGGGAAGTAATCATCTAACCAATATGTCCCTTTCTAGATAATTTAGGGTCGAACCTGTAACCCTAGTTGGAAGGGTGTCAGTATCGTGTCATGGGTAAAGATAGGCTATAAGTTAACCCTCTCTAGAAGGATGCTCTATTGGCAACCCTCGCTGGTAGGAAAACTCATACGAGATGTATCAACCCTCTAGTATGGTAGAAAAATATCTCAACCTATACTGGCTATGTAGTTCTATAGCACAGAGATTGCTACTAAGGGTCAAACCCTCAGATCTAGTAGGAACGCCCCCATCCTTGAGATTGCTCAGTGCTGAATCCTACTCCTAACTGAATAGAAACTGAACATGATTAACTTAACTAATTTGTTTCCTAGTCATACTAGGATTAACTGAACTATTACTGATTGTTTTATTTAACAGAACTAAACTGCGTTACTAAGTTTACTAAGTTTTGATAACTAATGGAACACTGCTGAATTCTTATAACTAATTGAGTATAAGTTCTGTTAGCTGGTTGAGTACTACTATAATTCCTGAGATCTCAGCTGAAATTGAACACTACTGTACTGATACTGAGATGTACTAAATTTCATAGACTGATGGAATATTACTAAATCCGTTAACTAACTGAATTTGTGAGATTTTTGAGATTACTGAGCTAATACTGAAGTTATATAGCTTTTCTGAGTCATGATATTAACTAAATTCTACTGATCATGGCTTCACTGAGAGTATCATGAAAATATGACATAGCTCTAGGCACACTGCTATATTTTTCAGGTACAAGTACCCCCAGGACTCGATCGAAGGAAACTGATACAACATGACAATTCTTGATCATAGGACTAAAGTCCGCAATTCATAATACCATAACTTGGAGATTTCATGGAAGAACTTGATAATCATAATCTTGTACATGAATAGGAATATATCCTAACATATCATAATTTCACAATTTTAATTTCACTTACATGACATGAACTTGTATACATGCTAACATAATGTAGTTTCATTACTTAACTTTCATGAACCATTTGTCACACACTTTTAAGACATGGGTTCAATATGGAAATCATTTACATCATGTAGTATTAACATGAATTCATTATTTAGATCACCAATGGATCATAGGGCACAATTCATTCACTTGAACATTTTCACAAACACATGAAAGGCATGGTTTTATACTTAGGCATATATATATAACATGCTCCCAATTCATAACCATAACCACCAATCACATATCAAGGTTTTCACCATATGATAATCATACGTCAACACACATGGGAAACATGGATATTTAATTCATCAATTAATATATATATATATATATATATATGGGTATAACATCCAACTTACAAATTTCAAGAACTCAACATAAAGTTCATATGAATAATACCACAAATAAATTAGTTTTCATGATTCTTGAGCTCCATGGATGAACATTATGCATACCTTAGTACTTGATTCTACGAAGATTGACGAAGAGAATTTCTTGAAATTAAATCCCCAATTGAAAACCATCTTATTATTCCTATAATAAAATGGAAGAAAAGAGTGTAATTTCGTTGAAAATGGGGTTAATTCCATTTTTATGGAATATATAGGGGTGAAGATGACCAAAATACCCTTAAGAAAACAGAAAAGACGCAGTTGTCCCTCTATTGACTGTCTGATAGGATGAAATAAATTAATCATAACTTTTTACTCTGATGTTCAAATTGAATGAAACCAATTGAATTAGATAGAACACTCAAATATCTTTCATTTTATATAAAGCAGCTCTCCCAGTTTATTATATATAGGAAGTCATGATCGTTTGAAGTTGACTGAAATATCGACCTGAAATATGCTTGGAATGCAGGAGCATTTTAAACCAGTGAGTTAAGCCACTTAAATGCACCTAAAATGCGTCCGGAATGTGCCCAAGACTTACTAGAGACTTTCCCCATCACAAAGAAACTTGAAAATCAACAAACGGAGGTTGGGAAGGTCGTAAAATAAATCCCCGAAGTTTGGAGGTATAATATGAGACAAAGTGTTGAACTTGAACACTTAGCAAAAATATTCTAAGTGTTGGACCTTCTATTGAGCTTCAAGGAGATAAATATGGTGAATTTAAACGCAAGATTTTGTAGGGTCTTATATTATCTACCCCTTTTGAAACATTCGTCCTTGAATGAGACTGACTGAGAAGGATGAAATGAGAAACTAGAATACATACAAGACATACACTACTAAAACATGATTTCCTTTACTGACATGACTGATAAACTGGACATATTATACTGAACATGCATATTTGATGCATGGGTAAATGATTTATGAATGTAGGACTGAGTGTTCTGATAAACTGAGTTTCTCAAAATGAGAATGCATATCTTAATGCTTATCTAATAAGATGAATCCATGCATATTAGATGCATGATTATATGACTAAAATGATATATAAATGCATGACTGAAAGTACTAGTAAGCTGACCACGCATATCTAATACGCGAATACATAACTGAATTGACTCATGAACATGTGACTGAACATGCATGGTAAAGATACCAAGTTTGAACTGAAATCTGAACATGAAAATGAGTATGTTCAAGGAAGACTATTACATTGAACTAAAAACATCGATGATTCTGTGATTAATTATTCAATATGCATGAGCGGAAACATGCGAAGATAACTAAGTCTGGAAAGTGTTACATGAACTGAACTAAGTTTGTAATGCATGGCATGCAACTGAGGTTGGAGCTTAAGGGTCACTTTATGAGTATCCCCTACCCCAAACTAGATTCAATATATGAAAAAAGAATGGAATGCTTATATTATGATAGTTTGGGGAATAATAGTATAGCATATCTCCCCCTTAGGACTAGTTCCCATAAAGAATACTGACTTTACTGAGGTACTGAGGAAAACTGAGGTGATGTGCAAGCACTTAGAACTAAAATCATGACTGATTATCTAAGATCTGAAACTGAAGCTTTATACATAAACTGATCTGAGCTTGTATTCGCATAATTGGTTTATCTAAGAATGGTTACTTTTATGAGACCTTGGATAATACATCTGGAATAAAGGGATGGGAGACAAACCATAAGAACTTGTTCACGTGATTCTTAAAATGAATTACTATTTTTGTGGACTAACTCATATTGAAAACTTATACGAGGAGAAAGTGAATCTTAGCTTGATTTGAGCCGGACATCAAAATAGAAGATCGCTACATGACTGGGATTCCTTACATTAGGAGGCAGGCCTATGAAATATCATCCAAGATCCAAGATAAAGGGGCTAAGACTTATACACTACAACTCAGACTACTAAAAATATTCAAGTAGGTGTTGAGCACAAATGCATAGACATACTAACTTATCTAATTACTAATTAACTTGTAACTGAATGTTGTGTATGTAAGACTTAATTATACTTAGTCTGAATAGTTGTACTGAGACCATAAAGTATTATGCATCTGAGAAGGGACTGACTGAGTAACATGAGGTAGACGAGCATAGATTCATGAAGTTTGTATTATTTGTGAATGTGAGACCAAGCATATGACATAGTTCTGAAGTATTCTATGAACTGAAGTAATGAAATAGAAATGATTGAGTAACTAATAACTGTATGCTATGGTCAAGAAAGTATGAAACTGAACTGAGCTTCTAATCTAATTACTGAACTGAAGCTGACATTATAACTAAGACTATAGCTGATACAGAAGTATTGAATTCTGAAGCTATGTAATTAGTAACTTAAGTCATAATCCTGTAGGATTATCTGAGTCCTTTACTGAATATTGATTTATGAACTATCATTGTAACTGGGGTTTAGACTGATGCTGAAGTATTAAAATCTGGGACTAAATACTAATTACTGAGTATTGAATACTGAAACTATAACTAAAATGGTAACTAAGTTTCGATGGCTACGAGATGGGGAATGACATAAGTCAAGGATCTGAATTTACACTTACACTCTGTACTTTCCTAGCTTCTAAATACAATCTCTTGCGAGGCTTTTACTTATACACTAACATGATATTCAAGCCTATTTTCATAACTGCACCTTTGTGTAACATGAGCAAACAATAATCTTCTCCTAACATGAAATATTTACTCTTTCTCATTTAAGCATTGCTTTTCACTACACTAATTTCACAAGGAGAGCTCACTGAAAGATTAAAATCAGAAGAACCTGAATCATGAATAGATATAAACTAAACTTGACACATGACTAAAACTCTGAGGAATAAAAAATCAAAAGTATTGATTTACCGATAAGTTCTGAACTGAGGATATACATGACGTAGTATGAATGATCTAATCAGTAGGGGAATAGCATAAGTCATGGAAGCTGAGTATACTATAAAGCGTGACATGTGTACATGAGTCATGAGTTGCATGACCTAAATTTAGAGTTTCTGTATTCATGAGACATGATTCGTAACACTGAGTGAACTAGAAGTGCATACGATTCTATGGAAAACGTGTGAATATAAGCTGCATTCATGGAACTAGGATGTAAAGAATGCATAAGCATCAGGCTGACTAAAGTACAAAACTTTGTATTAAGATAAGAATGGGTCGGGAATTGTCTTTCCTTACTGCTTTTCTATACATACTGGCACTACTACTAGAACTTGAAGGCATGATTTGGTCACTTGCTTTATCCTCTATCTGTAGGAATGTGAGATTCACCGCTTTTGTTACCTTAAAAATAAGGTGGGGTTGACATTCATGGTGCATGATGAGAAACTACATGAATTTCCTTAAAAATCTTTTCTATAGCATGATCTGAGAAATGAATGAAGGGAAACTATTCCTAAAACATCTCATAGCCTCCTGCACAAAAGTGTGGTGCACAACACACCCATGTACAAGACTCTACTAGATGCGGCTTTCAAACTTCCTAGGACACTGTTGAACCTTAGGATCTGATACAAAGTTTGTAACACTCCGATTTTCTGAACTGGAATGCTACACGGTGCTCATGACCCCCGAAGGACCACAAGCTAACCCATGACTGATATCTATACCTATAAACTATATAATATTTCATAAAATATGAAAAATATAAACTGAAAGGTCGTAAGTTTCAATACTGCTTGACTGAATAATAATAACATCTGAATGAAGTGGTATCACAACACCAAAATAAACTAAAATATTGAAGTCTAAATCTGACAATACTGTATCCATCTAAAAGCCACTAAACTGTCTGAATAAGGAGTTGAAGGAAAATGTATCCAACTAACTCCCTACAAATGAAAACTAGATGAAATAAGAAATAAAGTAATAATCATATCATCCTCGAATGAAGAGGACTCACTGTAACACTAAGTACTGGAATGCTACTGCTATTACTGATTTAGAACTCGTGTCTCTGAACTAATGGTGTAAATAAAAAAGAAACACCATAGCATAAATGCGTTAGTACGATTGAATATACTAAGTATGCAAGTGAGGTAGGATGATGCATGGGGTTCATATGCATGAACAATGCTAACTGACTGACTAGTATGGATGTAAGAATAAACACATGTAGACATAATTGTAATTGACTTCATAATAGAACTGAATATTGAGTTCTGACTACCGAGTCTACTGATAACATGGATTTACTGATATTTGAGTTTACTAATATTGGGATACAGATCAACTATATTACTGATAAGCTGACAACTAAGTTTACTAATATAGATATATGAATGATTATTTCTAATAGTTTTAATTATGAAGAACTGATCTGATTGACTATATTTCACAGTCCTATATCTAAATACTCATAACATGAGTTCTAATAATTGATATAACTAATAATATGAGTTTTGATAACTAATATAACTGATAATATGCATTCTAATAAAATATAATATGAATGATTATATCTGCACATCCTAAATCTAATGGAACTATCTGAGTTCTATACTGTACCTGAATTGAATATATCTGATAGTCCTAAAATCTATAGAACTATCCAAGCTCTATTACTGAGACTAAATATTGTATCTGATAGTTCTAATTTTGCAACTGAAATTGTGGGAAGTAATCATCTAACCAACATGCCCCTTTTTAGATAATTTAGGGTCGAACCTGTAACTCCAGTTGGAAGGGTGTTAGTACCATACCACGGGTAAAGATAAGCTATGTATTAACCCTCTCTGATAGGATGCTCTATCGGCAGCCCTCACTGGTAGGAAAACTCATACGAGATATATCAACCCTCTAGTCTGGTAGGAAAACATCTCAACCTATATAGGCTACATAGTTCTGTAACACTGAGATAGCTACTAGGGGTCAAACCTACTGATTTGGTAGGAATGCCCCCATTCCTGAGTTCGCTCGATGTTGAATCCTACTCCCAACTTAATAGATACTAAACATGAGTAACTGAACTGATTTGTTTCCTAGTCATGCTAGGATTAACTAAACTATTACTAATTGTTTTATTTAACTGAACTAAACTTCGTTGCTAAGTTTACTAAGTTTTGATAACTGACGGAGAACTGTTAAATTCTTATAACTGACTGAGCATAAGTTCTGTTAGCTGGATGAGTACTACTGCAATTCCTGAGATCTGAGCTGAATACTACTGTACTGATATTAAGATGTATTGAATTTTGTAGACTGATAAAATATTACTGAATCTATTAACTGATTGAATTCATGAGATTTCTGAGATTATTGAGCTGATACTAAAGTTACCAAGTTTTCCTAAGTCATTAGACTAACTGAATTCTACTTATCGTGGCTTGACTGAGTGAAATAGGATATGGTTCTAGGCATATGGCTATATTTTTGTCAGACCCCATACAGTTTTCGTAATGTTTAAGCCCAAAACAAAGCTAAGAAAAGCTTAAGACTTAGAAATTTTACTAAGTTTTCCAACACTTAGTTTATTTTTGAGCTTTTAATCTTCGATGAATTATTTTGCAACCTTCCCAACATTTGATTCTTAATTTTTTTATTGCGTTGCAATGGGGAAAGGTCATAGTACATAATGGGCGAGTTTCAAAATTTTTAGATGAGCCTAAGGGCAGGTTTGGGTTGTAGAAATAGTAGCTCCAGGCGATAAGCTTGTGTCGCCTAGGTAAGAACACTGCAGTACATCAGGTAGTGCCTAGCAAGTCTGGTGGGCTAAGCTAGGTGATGTGGTCCTTAGAGTGGTGAACTAGAGCAGCCGGTACCTGCTCTATCGCACCAGGCTAGTTTTTGCATCCCTTCTCTGACTCATTAAGGGCATTAGGGGTATTCTCCAACACTTTATCCTCTTTATCATCGTATTAATACCCCAAAGCACAAAAATAAGCTTTATTTCTATCAATTTCACCAAGAACAACCCTTAGGGTTTCAACATAAAAACCCCAATAGCTAGAGATTCAATCATAGAAATTCTATTATTTTTGTATATTTGGAATCCCCGTTACGAGGGCTACGAGGGACACCCAAAATTTCATGAATAGCATTTTCAGAAAGTCATTCAAAGCTCAAGGATTTTAAGGTATGTGGTTATGAACAAGAATACCCTTTCATTCTTGTGCCCAAAAGTTATATATTTTGTTAACTATTTTGTAAATTTATGAAGAATTCCTACCATGCTATTATATTTTGAGATTATGAGATTTTTATCTTGATCAATCTTTGAATTGACATACTTTTATGCATATTAATGTTTTGAATGGTCAAGTTATGGTTTAAGTTGCATGATCCTATGTTTATATCATGTTTTTGAGAATTTCCAAGTCTTGTTGTTGTAAATTGAACCTTATGGTAAAAGTATGACTTGTTGATGATTTTTAAGAGAATTTCAAGAAGTGAGTTTTGACTATAAGCTAAGATAGAAATCCACATTCTTGAGTTTGAAGAAAAAGGGGAAGCATTTTGGCTCACATAAATATATATATTTTTGAAGTGTTTTAAGGTGGAATTTCTAAAGCTCTAAGCTAAGAAAGGTAGTAGTATTTAGCACCGAGTTGGGCTTGATTCTGAGTTCTCATACCCCAGCACTACGTGTCCCCGTAGGTTCTTGATACACTCCAAGTGGGTTAAGACAGTGACCACTAAAGTTTAAGGTCCTACTCCGATGGTAAGGATAGGACCGCTCTCCCCAACGTGGGTAAGACGTTGAACTCTATGTAGCTCACATGGTTTATATCGGTTAAGAGAAACTCCCTAAGTTATCAAGTCTCCCCAAGTTCCCTAAGTCCCCAATCCTAAAGTCATAAAGATGTACAGTTTTGAAGTTACTAAGTGTTCTACTTTCTCTCTAAGATCAAAGCTTTGTGTTTTGGAAAGAATAAGTGTTTTGAAAAGAAGATGGTTTACAAGTTCATGTCTCATACTTCTCTTTTATTTATAAAGTTTTCCTTTAAGCTATGTGGTTCATCTATTATAGTATGCATGTTTTCTACAAAAGCATATGATACTTATTATTTTAAGTGCACACTCCCCCATATGCTCAGTATATTCCCAAAGTACTAACCCACTTGTTTTGTCTATGTTCTATATTATCCTCATAATGTAGGTTCAAGTGCTCAATTTCAGCCTCATCAGTGATCATCCGAGCACTCCTACTTACCTATCAGTAGTGGTAAGTCCTCATGTTCTGGGAACTATTTATTACAAACATTTTGTAATTATTTATTTCTTTTCAGTTGAGTATGTTTTGAGGTTTCTTTAGTATTTTGAATGTTCAAATATTCAAGTTTCTTTCATAACTTTTGGTTATTTGAGATAATAATATTAATGTGCATCTATTTCATCTCTAAGTGAGTAAGTATAAGAAGTAATAGGATCAAAGGGTTAGCTTGGGGCTACTTGTAACCTTAACCACCTGTGACGTCTCGGGACCCGGTTTCGGGGTGTTACAAACTTGGTTTCAGAGCCTAAGGTTTAAGGATTCCTAGGGAGTCTGACAAACCACGTTAAGTAGAGTCTTGATCATCAGTGTGTAGCACACCTCATCTATGAGCAAAAGGCTATGAAATGTTTTAGGAAAAAAATCATTTCTTTCTTTCAATTTCATCGTGCTTAAAGTTGTCTCTCCCAACTATTAACTTTTGCTATCTTATTTCAGAATATGCCTCCTCTCTTAACTCAAAGAAATAACAATGATCGGCAACCCCAGCCTGCTGATCCTCTAAATGAAAATATATCCCATGCTAAATTTCAAGCATCTTTCTAAGTGCTAGTCCAAGCTATGACCGTTCAGGCCAATCAAGACGCAACTCCATAGTTGAAGAAAGGTAACTTAGCTACTGCCAGAATCCATGACTTTATACAGATGAGTCCACCTGAGTTTTATGGGTCTAAGGCAGGAAAAAACCATAGCTACATCTTTAAGAGATAAGAAAGATTATGCAAATCATGAATGTGTCTGAAGAAGAAAGTATGGAGTTGGCATCATATAGGTTGAAGGACATTGCATATGATTGGGTGTTTTTTTGGAGTAAAGGGAAAGGCGAGGATGAGGCTCCTATTTCTTGGAAGGTGTTCTAAGATACGTTCTTGGATAGGTTCTTCCCTTTGGAGTTAAGGAAGGCAGAGACTGAAGAGTTCATGAACTTGAGGCAGGGCTCTATGACTGTTAAGGAGTACTGTTTAATGTTAAACCAACTGTCTAAGTATGCGCCTGACTTGACCTCCGACGCCCGAACTTGTATGAGAAAGTTTGTGACAAGTGTGTCGGGCTTTGTGCTGAAAGAATGTCGAACTGCTATGTTGAACAAGAAGATATATTTGTCTAGGCTAATGATCTATGCATAGAAAATAGAGAAGGGTAAGGTAAAGGAGAGGGACAGAGTGAGAAATAACAAGAGGACCAGATCTGATCAACATGAGTACAGCCAGGCTAGATCTCAAGAAGGAAACCGCCCTCAATTCCAAAATCATTCTTCTATGCCTTTCCCTTCTTTAGCTAGTGCTCCTACACCTAAAGGTAGGCAAGATTAAGGTGACAAATCTTCTATGTCCAGGTCTCAGCAGGGCCTGATCAACAGGCCTAATTTCTCACCTTGTGCTAAGTATGGTAAAACCCATCTGGGTAAGTGTCTGGCAGAGCAGTGTGGTTGCTTTGGTTGTGGCAATATGGGCCATAGGCTAAGAGAGTGTCCTTATGCAAGACTGGTAAGCAGATATACCTAACCTCAGACTCAGGCTACTAGTACGCCAGCTCCCGTAGCCCATCCAGTTCTTTCTCAGGGCGCATCTTCTAGTAGTGCTAGCAGTTAGTGCCAGAATAGATTCTATGCTCTACCTTCCCATCAGGAATAAAAGGATTCTCCCGACATTGTTATTGGTATGCTCCATATATTTCATATTGATATTTATGTGTTGTTAGACCCCGAGTCAAGTTTTTCCTATGTGACCCCACTTGTTGCTATGAATTTTGATAAGAGTCTCGAAAGTATTTCAGAGTCAATTGTAGTTTCTACTCCAGTAGGGGATTTTATTATTGCTAAGTGGGTTTATAAGAATTGTCCTGTTATTGTCCTTCATAGAGTCATATTTGCTGATCTGATAGAGTTAGAGATGCTGGATTTTGATGTTATTCTGGGTATGGTCTAGCTTCACTTGTGTTATGCTTCCATAGATTGTCGTACACATGTAGTCAAGTTCCAGTTTCCTGATGAACCTGTTTTTAAGTGGTCAAGGAGTTCTGTACTTCCCAAAAGTCATTTTATCTCTTATGTCAAGGTCAGAAAGCTTATATCTAAAGGGTGCATTTACCACTTAGTTAGAGTTAAGGACACTAAGTCTGAGACCCCACCTATCCATTCTATTAGCATTGTCAACGAGTTTCCTGATGTCTTTCCGAAAGATCTTCCAGGGGTACAACCTGATAAAGAGATAGAATTTGGGATTGATCATCTTCCCGAAACTCAGCCCATTTCCATTCCTCCCTATTGTATGGCACCCGCAGAGCTTAAGGATTTGAAAGAGTAACTCAAAGATCTTCTAGATAAAGGTTTTATTAGTCCCAGTGTGTCTCCTTGGGGTGCACCCCTCCTATTAGTGCGGAAGAAGGATGGTTCTTTGTGTATGTGCATTGACTAACGTCAGCTTAATAAAGTCACTATAAAAAACAAGTATCCCCTTTCAAGAATAGATTATTTGTTTGACCAGTTGCAAGGTGCAAGTTATTTTTGGAAGATAGACCTTAGATCCGGCGATCACCAACTCAAAATAAGGGAGTGTGACATCCCGAAGACATCTTTCCGAACCCGCTATGGTCATTTTGAGTTTTTTGTTATGTCTTTCAGGCTAACTAATGCGCCAGCAGCTTTCATGGACCTCATGAATTTACTGTTCAAGCAATATCTTGATATGTTCATCATTGTGTTTATCGACGACATCCTTGTGTATTCTCAAAGTGAGAGTGATTATGCCGACCATCTTAGAATTATCCTATAAACTCTTAGATATCATCAGTTATTTGTCAAATTCAACAATTGTGAGTTTGGGCTAAGGTCTATAGCATTTTTGTGTCATATTATTTTAACCAAAGGTATTAAAGTTGATCCTCAAAAGATAGAAGCTATAAGAAATTGTCCTAGACCTATCTCTCCATCTAACATTAGGAGTTTCTTGGGTCTAGCCGGTTACTACTGTCGATTCATTGAGGGGTTTTATTCTATCGCATCTCCCAAGACTCAGTTTACCCAAAAGAAGGTAAAGTTTCTATGGACAAATTCTTATGAGAAGAGTTTTCAGGAGTTAAAGACTCGACTCACTTCATCCCTGTGTTGACTTTGCCTGATTGTGTAGATGGATTTGTGGTTTATTTTGATACATCAAGAGTTGTTTTGAGTTGTGTGTTGATGTAAAGGGGTAAAGTTATAGCCTAGCTTCTAGGTAGTTGAAACCTCACGAGAAGAATTACCTAACCCATGACTTAGAGTTGGCTGTTGTAGTATTTGCTTTGAAAATCTGGAGACATTACTTCTATGGTATGGATGTCGATGTTTTTACTGATCATAAAATCCTACAGTATGTGTTGACTCAAAAGGAGTTAAATCTTTAGCAAAGAAGGTAGTTAGAACTGTTAAAAGACTATGACATGAGTGTGTTGTATCATCCAAGAAAGGCCAATGTAGTGGCAGATGCCCTTAGCAGGTTGTCTATGGGTAGTGTTTCATATTTTGAAGAGGGTAAGAAAGAGTTGGCTCGTGATGTTAACCGTTTAGATAGGTTGGGTGTTAGACTGCTTGATTCTGTGAGGGAAGTATGTTAGTGCAGAGTAGTTCTGAATTATCCTTAGTTTCGAAAGTGAGGGAGAAGCAGGACTTAGATGTTAGTTTGGTTAGACTGAAGGAGTCAGTCAAGGACCAAAAAGTGGAGGTTTTCTCCCAAGGCGGAGATGGAATATTGAGATTGCGGGGAAGATTGTGTGTTCCTGATTTTGATGATCTGAGGTAGAGAATTATGGCAGAAGCATATGGTGCATGGTATTCTATTTATCCTGGTGCTACCAAGATGTACCGCAACTTACAGGAAATCTATTCATGGCATGGTATGAAGAAGGATATAGCTATGTTTGTGGCGAAGTGTGCAACATGTGAACAAGTCAAGGTTGAGCACCAAAGACCTGGTGGTGTGATGCAAGATTTTAGTATTCCAACTTAGAAGTGGAAAGGTGAATATGGATTTTGTTGCTAGTTTACCTCTTTCCTGATGCCATCATGATTCTATATGGGTTGTTGTTGATAGGTTGACTAAGTCAGTGCATTTCTTGCCCATGCATACATCATATTCAGCTGAGGACTATGCTAGACTGTATATTTTGGAGTTAGTCAGGATGTATGGAGTTCCCTTGTCTATCATTTTGGATAGGGGTACTCAGTTTACTTCTTAGTGCTGGAAGTCATTTCAGAAGGGTCTTGGTACCCAAGTTCATTTGAGTTCCATATTTCACCCGCAAACTAATGATCTGGCCAAGATAACCATCCAGACTTTGGAGGATATGTTCAGAGTATGTGTTCTCGATTTCAAAGGAAGTTGGGATGAGAATTTTCCACTGATTGAGTTCACATATAACAAAAATTATCATGCTAGTATCCAGATGGCACCACTTGAGGCTCTGTATGGTAGAAGGCGTAGATCATCTATAGGATGGTTCGAGGTGGGTAAGGCTACTATAGCTGGACCTGATTCAGTATTTAAGGTGATAGAGAAAGTGAGGTTGATTAGAGAGAGGTTTAAAATAGCTCAGAGTCACCAGAAGTCATATGCAGATGTGAGGCGTAGAGACTTAGAGTTTGAAGTGGATAATCTGGTGTACCTGAAAATTTCACCCATGAAAGAGGTAAAGAGGTTTGGGAAGAAGGGGAAGCTTAGTTACCGGTATGTTGGTCCTTACAGGGTTCTGAATCATGTTGGTAGAGTGGCTTATGAAGTTGAGTTGCCTGAAGAATTGTCAGCTGTTCATCCCGTCTTTCATGTTTCCATGCTTTGGAAGCACATTGGTGAGTGTGTGGTTGTGGATCCTTCGGAAAGCCCAAATATTCAAGACAGTCTTTCGTTTGATGACATTCCTATTGAGATTCTAGATCACCAAGTCCGAAGACTAAGGAACAAAGAAGTTTCCTTGGTCAAAGTTTTGTGGCGGAATCGGTCTGTTGAAGGTGCTACTTGGGAAGCTAAAGCTGATATGCGAACTAAGTACCCGCACCTCTTCTCCACAAGTTCTGATCAAGCCGAAGGTATCTTTCTGTTCAGCCCCTTTTTAATCATGTTACATCTGTACAGTTATTTCCCTTATAAGTTAAGCGTTCTTTGAAGTTTCTGAAAGTTTAGTATAAAGTGAAGTAGTTTAGCCAAGTGTTTCAGCTGTGTATCCTTTTATTTTCTCTTTCTTCATATCATGTCTAGTGACATTCGAGGACAAATGTTTCCAAGGGGAAGATATTGTAAGATCCCGTAAAGTTTTCGTAACGTTAGATCCCAAAACAAAGCTAAGAAAAGCTTAAGACTCAGAAATTTCACAAAGCGTTCCAATACTTAGTTCATTTTTGAGCCCTTAATCTTCGATGAAATATTTTGCAACCTTCCTGAGCTTTAATTCTTGATTTTTTTGTTGCGTTACGATGGGGCAAGGTCATAATACATAATGGGTGAGTTTCAGAATTTTTAGACGAGCCTAAAAGCATGTTTGGGTTGCAGAAACAATAGCTCCGGGCGATAAGCCCGCGTCGCCCAAGTAAGAGTACTGCAGTACATCAGGTGGCACCTGGAAAGTTTGGTGGACTAAGCCAGGCGACACGAGCCATAGAGCTGTGGACTAGAGCGGGCGAAGCTTGCTCTATCACGCCAGGCCAGTTTTTGTATCCCTTCTCTGACTCATTAAGGGCATTTGGGTTAATCTCCAACACTCTATCCTCTTTAAAATGGGATTAATACACCAAAGCACCAAAATAAGCTTTATTTCTCTCAATTTCATCAAGAACAACCCTTAGGGTTTCAACATAAAAACCCCAATAGCTAGAGATTCAACCGTGGGAATTCTATAATTTTTGTATATTTCGAATCACCATTACAAGGGCTATGAGGCACACCCAAAAGTTCGTGAATAGAAATTCGTAATTAGGAAAGTCATTCAAAGTTCAAGGTTTTTAAGGTATGTGGTTATGAAGAAGAACACCATTTCATTCTTGTCCCCAAAAGTTATATATTTTGTTAACTATTTTGTAAATTTATGAAGAATTCCTACCATGCTATTATATTTTGAGATTATGAGATTTTTATGTTGATCAAGCTTTGAATTGACATACTTTTATGCATATTAATGTTTTGAATGGTCAAGTTATGGTTTAAGTTGCATGATCCTATGTTTATATCATGTTTTTTAGAATTTCCAAGTCTTGTTGTTGTAAATTGAACCTTATGGTAAAAGTATGACTTGTTGATGATTTTTAAGAGAATTTCAAGAAGTGAGTTTTGACTATAAGCTAAGATAGAAATCCACATTCTTGAGTTTGAAGAAAAAAGGGATGCATTTTGGCTCACATGAATATATATATTTTTTAAGCGTTTTAAGGTGGATTTTCTAAAGTACTGAGCTAAGTAAGGGAATAGTATTTAGCACCAATTTGGGCTTGATTTCGAGGTCTTATGCCCCAGAACTACGTGCTCCTGTAGGTTCTTCATATACCCAAAGTGGGTTAAGACCATGATCACTAAAGTTTAAGGTCCTACTCCAATGGTAAGGATAGGACAACTCTCCTTAACATGGGTAAGACATTGGACTCCATGTAGCTCACATGGTTTATGTCTCTCCCTAAGTTATCGAGTCTCCCAAGTTCCCTAAGTCCCCGATCCTAAAGTCAAAAAGTTATAAAGTGTTGACGTTACTAAGTGTTCTACTTTCTCTCTAAGATCAAAGCTTTGTGTTTTGGAAAGTATAAGTTTTTCGAAAAGAAGATGGTTTACAAGTTCATGTCTCATACTTACTTTTCTTTTATTTATAACGTTTTCCTTTAAGATATGTGGTTCATCTATTATAGTATGCATGTTTTCTACAAAAGCTTATGATACTTATTATTTTAAGTGCACACTCTCTCATATGCTCAGTACATTCCCAAACAACTGGCCCATATGTTTTGTCTATGTTCTATATTATCCTTGTAATGTAGGTTCAGGTGCTCAGTTTTAGTCTCATCTGTGATCATCCGAGCATTCCTACTTACCTATCAGCAGTGGTGAGTCCTCATGTTTTGGAGACCATTTATTATAGACATTCAGTAATTATTTATTTCTTTTCAGTCGAGTATGAGTCAGTTGGGGACCTGTCCCAATGGCTCTCTAGTCGAGTAGTAGAGGTTTGTTAGACTAGTTATCAGATTTCCAGTGTTTTGAGGTTTGTTTAGCATTTTGACTATTCAGATATTTGAGTTTCGTTCATATCTTTCGATTATTTGAGATAATAATATTAATGTACATCTATTTCATCTCTAAGTGAGTAAGTATAAGAAGTAACAGACTCAAAGGGTTAGCTTGGGGATACTTATAGCCTTAAGCACTGTGTGACGTCTCGGGACCCGTTTTTGGGGCGTTACAATTTTGGGTACAAGTACCCCTAGGACTCGATAGAAGGAAATTAACACAACATGACAATTCTTGATCATAGGACTAAAGTCCACAATTCATAATACCATAAGTTGGGGATTTTATGAAAGCACTTGATAATCATAATCTTCTACATAAATAGGAATGTATCCTAACATATCATAATTTCACAATTTTAATTTCACTTGCATGACATGAACTTGTATAAATGATAACACAATGTAATTTCATTACTTAACTTTCATGAACCATTTGTCAAACACTTGCAAGACATAGCTTCAACATGGAAATCATTTAGATCATGTAGTATTAACATGAATTCATTATTTAGATCACCAATGGATCATAGGGCACAAATCATTCACTTGAACATTTTCACAAACACATGAAAGGCATGGTTTTATACTTAGGCATATATAACATGCTCCCAATTCATGACCATAACCACCAATCACATATCAAGGTTTTCACCATATGATAATCATACTTCAACACACATGGGAAACATGGATATTTCATTCATCAATTAATATATATCAATATTATGGGTATAACATCCAACTTGCAAAAATCAAGAACTCAACATAAAGTTCATATGAATAATACAACAAATAAATTAGTTTTCATGATTCTTGAGATAACTTATGGAATTAAAACTTAATTTAACATAAACAACATGGTTATAATTATCCCACAATAAAATATTCATGATACATAACTTAAAACTTGATTCTTGAGCTCCATGGAAGAAAGAAATCCATGGATGAATACTATGCATACCTTAGTACTTGATTCTACGAAGATTGACAGAGAGAATTTCTTGAAATTAAATTCCCTATTGAAAACCATCTTCTTGTTATTGAGAGAAAATGGAAGAAAAGAGTGCATTTTCGGTGAAAATGGGGTTAATTTCGTGTTTATGGAATATATATGGGTGGAAGATGACCAAAATACCCTTAAGAAAAGGGAAAAGACACAGCTGCCCCTCTATTGACTATCGGATAGGCTCAAGTAAATTGAACATATCTTTTTACTTCAAAGTTCAGATTGAATGAAACCAATAGTATTGGATAGAAGACTTAAAGATATTTCATTTGATATATTGCAGCTCTCCCAGTTTATTATATACAGTAATTTATGATCATTTGAACTTGACTGAAATCTTTGACCTGAAATGCGCCCAGAATGCTGGAGCATTTCAAACTAGTCAGTTCAGCCACTTAAATGCGCCAAAAATGCACCCAGAATGTGCCTAAGACGTACTAGGGACTTTCCCCATATCAAAGCAACTTGAAAACCGACAAACAGAGGTAGGGAAGGTCATCAAATAAATCCCCAAAGTTCGAAGGTATAAAATGAGACTAAGTATTTAACTTGAACACTTAGCAAAAATTTTCTAAGTGTTGGACCTTCTATTGAGCTTCAAGGAGCTAAACGAGCTGAATTTAAATGCTAGATTTTGTGGGGTCTTACATTATGTATATGGAATAGTGTACCATGACATGATAGCATGTATTTCCATCTATGTACAAGTGTATGAAATTCATGTGCTTGATGAAATACATCATTGATTGTATTAGGAGTTGCTAACCATTTTCATGTATTCAAGAATTGTCCTGTCTTATTACTTTTATGTTATCGAGTCCAAGGGGTATTTAATACTCAAAAATTTAGCTAATTACCTAGAGCCAATGTCAGTTTTAAGATAATCTCAGTTGTGCCATGGTCAGTTGAACCCAGTCAATAATAAAAGTTAGGAACACTCAATAGACTCAGTATCAGTCTAGTCCCATTTAGTATTTAGTTAAATCCTCAGAAAACTTAGTCAGTTAGCAGAATTTAATAGTATTCCATCAGTTAATGAAACTCAGTGAACTCACTTCAGTTCAGTTAAACAATATTATCAGTAAGAGTTGAGTCAAGCTTAGTATGAACTAGGAAATTAGTTCAGTGTCTGTTCAATTGGTAGTAGGATTCAACACCGAGTGAACCAAAGGATAGGGACTCACCTACCTGTAGAGGGTGTGATTCTTAGAAGCAATTCTTGCATTCCAGAACTATGTAGCTAGTGTTGGTTGAAACATCAAACCTGCTAGTTGAGGGTTGATAAGGTGGCTTAACCTATCTGTTGAGGGTCCCACTGTTCTCATTAGAGTATTTGCTAGATGAGGGTAACTCTCAATTTGTCCTTACCTGTGGCACGGTATTGACACTCTTCCAACTGGGTTATAGGTTGGACACCAAATCAATTAGAAAAAGGGCATGTTGGTTAGATAATTACCTCCCATAATCTCAGTTTCAATCTTCAGTAAAGAACTTATATAGTTCCATAGATCTCAAGACTATCAGATACAGTCACTTTGCTCAATATGAAACTCAGCTAGTTCCATCAGAATTAAGACTTTCAGAAATAGTCGTTCAGTTAATAGTACATCAACTATCAGGAATCCATGTTATCAGTACACACAATGTTTAGAATCATTATGACTTTAGTTACAGTTATGAATTTATACAGGTATTCTCACTCAGTCATGTTCATAGGACTCACTCAGTTATAGTTCATGCATATAAGCCCATTTATTCAACCTACCTCACTTTGCATACTAGTACATTCTCACGTACTGACACATACTTTTATTTGCGCTATGGTGTTTTATACCATAGTTTCAGATGCTCAGGTTCCCGACCGTGCATAGATAGCTTCAAATTTAGATAGCTGCAGTAGATTTAGCGGCGAGTCCTCCTCATTCAAGGATGTTCTATTATTTCATTAAGTTATTACTTTAGTACTTCTTTTTTTTACAGTGGTCAAACTTAGTTGGGAGCTTGTCCCATTAAATCTACAGTCTAGACAATTTTAGAGGCTTTTTAAATTGCAGTGTTTTTAGACAAATATTTAAGTTTTGATATTGTTATACCTCATTTAGTATTGAACATGATGTCATTTCAGCTCATTATTCTGCATTATGCAGTATTATTATTCAGTATTTACAGTAGGTACCAATTATGGGTTAGCTTGTGGTCCTTCAGAATTATGAGCATCGTGTAGCGTCCAGTGTACAGACTCGGGGAATTACGAATATGGTATCAGAGGATAAGGTTCAATAATGTCCTAGGAATTCTGAAATTCACATTTAGTATAGTCTTATGGACAAAAGGCTATGAGATGTTTTAGGAACAGTTTCCTTTCTTTTAGTATTTATGTCATACGAGTGAGAATGATCTCCAGTTAAACTCTCAGTTTAATCCATTTCTCTCTTTTTCTACAGAACATGCCTCCCAAGAAGGGTAACAAAAAGGATAATTGAAAATTAGTCAACACCACAGCCCATCTAGGCATATCCTTATGATGAGCATATCTTCGATGCAGAATTCAGAGTTGTATTCACTACTCGAGTTAATTCATTCGTAGCTCAGAATAAATGTCCAGCTGCTATTTTAGCCAACCCATTGGTCAATTATACTTTAGCTAGGATTTTTGACTTCACCTAAATGAACCCTCCTTTTTTTACCGAGTCTAAGTTAGATGAGTACCCACAGGAATTCCTTGATCAGGTACAGATAGTTACAGATATTATAGGGGTGAATATTAGTGACAGTGATGAGTTAGCTTCATATCAGTTGCAGGATATGGCTCACACATGGTTTAAATAGTAGAAAGTAGAGAGGGCCACAGATGCAGGGTCCATTGAATGGAAGAAGATCGCCACTGCTTTCTTAGATAGATTCTTTACCCTAGAGTAGAGAGAAGCTAAGTTGTTAGAGTTTATTAATATCAGGCAGGGAAATATGAAAGTGAAAGAGTATTCTCTTAAGTTTACTCAATTATCTAGATACACTCCTCATATGGTGCCAGATAACAGCTCTAAGTTGAGCAAGTTTGTGTTTTGAGTGAATGATTTGTGGTCAAGGAGTGTAGGACCGCAATGTTGATTCAAGAGATGGACATAGTGAGGCTTATGGTCCATGGTCAATAGCGAGAGGGGCAAAAGAATTGTAACGCCCCAAAATTCTATCCAAGATGTCACACGGTTCATAGGACCACAAGTGATCCCAAGCTAATCCAAAAACTGCATACTACTAAGCAACTGAATAAATATGAAATAAATACTGAGTTTACTATGCGGAAACATAGAATGACGAAATCTGAGAAATTTCAATACTGATAAAGCTTTACAATCTGATAAATTTGAAAAATGAAACTGAAATATACATGACTGACTCTAACTGACATCTGTGAAGCCTCTACTATACTGACTTTAGATAGTTGGGAAGCTACTCCAACTATCTCTAATCAATAAATATGAATAAGGAAATAAATAGCATAAGTAAATCTAACTAAAGTCCCCGGAGTAGGAGAACTCATCATCTTGCTGGCTGGAATCTGTAACTGTCTGAGTTTGAATGTGCATACTAAAACTTGTATCAACATTATAAGAAAATGTAGCACATAAACATATATGTGGATCAGTACTTTGAGGATGTACTGAGTATATGGGGATGTATGCATAAGTAAAACCGTAACTATATATAAGTGTACATATATTTTGTAAACAGTGCATGCCACTACAAGAAGTACAATTTTTGTTACGACTTTCAGTGGCGATACAAACAGTTGCCACAAAAACTAGCATTTCTGTGGCGCCATGTAAAGGCCGCCACAAAAGGTATAAGATTTAGGGGCGACAGTTAAAGTCGACACTAATAGTGACATATTTAGTGGCAACTATGCATATGTCGCCACAAAAGGATTAAGATTTAGGGGCGACAGTTACAGTCGCTACTAATAGTGACATATTTAGTGGCGACTATGCATACGTAGCCACAAAAGGTATAAGATTTAGGGAAGACTGTTAAAGTTGCCACTAATGCTGACATATTTAGTGGAGACTATGAGTAGGCCTCCACAAAAGGTATAAGATTTAGGGACGACTGTTAAAGTCGCCACTAATAGCGACATATTTATTGGCGACTATGCGTAGGTTTCCACAAAAATTAAAAGATTTAGGGGCGACAGTTAAAGTCGCCACTAATAGTGACATATTTAGTGCCGACTATGCGTAGGTCGCCACTAAAGGTATAAGATTTAGGGCGGAAGTTAAAGTCACCACTAATAAAAATTATTTACGATAGTAATAAAAATATAGAATAATTAATGATATAAATTAAAAGCCCAAAGAGTTTAAAAAATAAACCAAAACAAAAGTTCAAATTTTCATTTTGCATTGTTTTTTCTTAAAAAAATTAATTAAGTTATTTGTAAATATATTTTGGATATATATTTTATATATAGACAATCCACATTCTTGGTTTAAAAATATACAAATTATTCTATTACTTTTTTAGTATAATATCATTTTTTACAATTTATTAATTCAAATATGACATTTTAGATAATTTATTAATATTTATTAAATTATTATTTATAAATATATTGTCTATTATTATATTTACTATAATTTTTATTGCTATTGTTATTATTATCGTCAGTTTTTATAATAATTTTGACGTAACATTAATTTATTTTAATAAGAGCTAGTACTTAGGCTAATTATTTGTTTTTGTCTCTATGATTTGGTACATTCACTTCAGACGTACTAATTTTTATCATTCTTATTACTAGTCGCATAACAATGCCATTATTAGTTTGTTAATTTTATTCAAAACCTAAAAAGATGATGCGAAATTCAAGTGCAATAGTAATCGACTGAAATGTATAGATAGATTCATGTATTTTAAATTATATAGCAGGATGACGATATGTTTGGTTGTTTATATTATTTCACCAACTCTATCCACAAATACAAAATTTAGTAGGCATTTGGCCATGAGAAGTTAGAAGATATTTGATGATTTTCTTTCTCATATGTATATCACTGATTTGTTACCCATTAAAAACCATATAATTCTCTTGCGGAGAAATTTATTTTAATATCGTCTTTATACCTTTAAGTACTATAGTTGTATTATTGGCAATGAAGCAGATAATATATAAGTTATATTTTTTTGGGAAAAAAATAAGTATTAGTGGCGACCCATAGTCGCCACAAAAAGTGGGTATTAGTGGCGACCCATAATCGCCACAAAAAGTGACTATTCGAAGATTAATTTTTTGAACTTTGTCTTGTGACGTGTTTGCTTGCTTTTTTGTGGCAAGTTTTATCGCCACAGAATGTATGTTTTGTGGCGACTTACATCTGTTGTCACAAAAAAATTTCAGTTATGGAAGCAATTGCTACGACCCTTATGTCGCCACTAAAAATAATTAGTGGCAACTTTTGGTTCTTTTGCGGCGAGTTTTTTCGCCACTAAAAAACTGATTTCTTGTAGTGATACAAGGACTCACACTGGCTTGAGTAACTGAAAGCTGAGAGATCATATATCATGAATAGTAAAACATGCTATATAAATATCATGAGTCACAAAACTTAGTTCTAAAAGATGTACTATTGTTCTATTTGCACGTCATGTAAGCTAAATGAAAAGGGAACACCTTTGTCTTCTAAGAACTGAAAACTATATGTCAGTGATTGAGGCTTAAGTTAAACAATATCTGAGCAAGTCTGTGAGCCTTTACACTTAGTTTTCTAAAACTGGTTTGTTATTCTATTTATAATACTATTAAAATGTATTGCTATAAGATTTAGTGTACATATAAATTAGTTATAGGGAAAATACTCTATTTGAAGGAAATTCTTTCAAAGCTTTTCTTTACTAGTAGGAAAAAATACTTTAAAACTATTCTGAAAGCTTTTACTGTTAGGGAGGTTCTCTTAACCGACATAAACCATGTGACCTATATGGAGTCCAACATCTTACCCACGTTGGGGAGAGCTATCCTACCCCTTGCCATCGGAATAGAACCTAATCTATGTGATCGATCACAAGCTAAGTATTTGTGCAAATAGAAATGGAAATGCTAAGTCGGTACCTAATTGGCTCGTAGTTCTGTGGAAGATAGGACCCGCTAATTTCAGAAGGTGCTAAATACTACTCCCTTAGTTATATGCTCATACTGTAGGAAAATCCACTTTTAAAAGTAATAATGCTTCATACTGAAAGCTAATTGTGCATCTTTTCATTTGAAACTGAAATTAAGTTGTAAAGTGGATTTAATGTCTTATGTAGAGATCAAAAGATCAAATCCTTATTCAAAATAGGCTATAAAAATATTAAAGGATGCATAAAAGCATAATCATTCTTTAAATAACAACATTCAACTAGGGCTTGATAACCCATGCTTCAAATTCATCTCAAAACATAGTAATGTTCAAGCTTGATAATAGAAAGAATCACAATTCAACTCAAACATCTGAAAATTTTCGTCATAGGCATCAATTTACAAAAAACAGACATGTATTTCAACATCAAGAACACTTACGACATCATAAACTTCAAATAGCCATAAACGGGTATGAACTCTAACTTGAAAGTCATGTAAAATCATGTAAATTTATAATTTAAAGCTAGTTTTGGGCACAAGGATTAGAGAATTATCCTTGTTCAAACCCTACATACCTTGGATGATAAACTTAGATGAACAACTTGCTTTGTAAGATGCTATTTCCATTCTTGAAGGTCGATTCTTGAAAATCTTGAATTGGGAACCTTGAATCCTAAACTATCTTGGAAAAAGACTGGTGAACTTTGGGGATTTTTGAAGTTGGGTATTGGAGTCTAGGGTTTTTAATTGACAGAAATTAAGGAAAAATCAGCATATTTTGCTCAATAATGCCTTTAATTGTCTGTTTTCATGATTTAGGGATGTGGGTAAAAGACTAAACTGCCCTTGGGCTTTAAAATTCGTAAATGGGACGTCGTTTAAGGCCTCACTGTGATGCGGTGAAAGGTTCATCTTGATACCCACCGCAACGTGGGGTAAATACAATGAGCTACTGGCTTGTGACAGTTGCGATTTGAGGTTCATCTCGATGTGGTTTATTCACGATGATCCACTGGAAAATGACACACGTAGATTTGTGTAACGCTCCAATTTGCTGAACCAGAATGCTACACAATGACCATGACCCCGAAGGACCACAAGCTAACCTATGACTGATATCTGTATCTGTACACTGCATAACATACTGTATATAATGTGGAAATAAAGGCTGCTAGGCCATAAGGTTCAAATCTAATAAAACAAGACATAAGGATGGGGTATAGAATACCCAAAACAATTGAAATACTATTTGATCATACTATAGTCTTAAAATCCTCTAAATATAACTGTCTAAATAGGGAGTTGATGGAACATGTCCCCAACTAACTTCAACTACCGAGATAATCGAAATAATAAGATAATAATGTCCTCGCATGATGAGGACTCACCACTGACTCTGAATGCTAAAATTTGGAACCTTACTACTGATATAGAGCTGGGAGTCGTGTCTCTGAACCTATGAGGTAACATAAAACACCATAGCGCAAATGCCTCAGTATGATGGAATATACTGAGTATGCATGTGAGGTAGGCTATGTTCATGGGGTTCATATGAATGAACAATGCTAACTAACTAACAGACATGAATGTGAAAATACATGCATAATTACGTAACTGAAACGGATATCGTAATAAGATGAATACTGAGTCTAAATACTGATTACATGAGTTTTCCTAATAACTGATATCATGACTGGTAACTGAGTTCTGATAACTGATAACATGAGTGACTGCATCTGACAGTCCTGAATCTGATGGAACTAGCTGAGTTCTGTACTATGTCTGAGTTAACTGTATCTTAAAGTTTTGATATTTTGAAGAACTATCTGAGTTATTTTACTAAGACTATTCCTGAAACTGTGGGAAATAGTTATCTAACCAATATACCCTAAAAAATGCATTGTAGCTAAGCTGGGGTCTAATCTCTGCCTTGACTGGAAGGGTGTCAATACCACACCACTGGTAAAGAAAACTGTGAGTACCCTAATCTGGCAGGTACTCTAATAAGAACGGTGGGGACCCTAGTCTGACAGGTCAAGCCACCTCATCAACCCTAAATTGACAGGTAAAGATGTCTCAACCTACGCTGGCTACATAGTTCTGGAATATAAAGATTGCTACTAGGAATCACACCATAATTTGACAGGTGAGTTCCCCATCCTTGGGCTCACTCAGTGCTAATTACTATTCTCATCTGAATGGACACTGAACATGATTGACTAGACAATACATGGACTGATTTTACTGAATTTCGTTGAGTAATGAAATACTACTGATATCTGATCACTGACTGACTTCATGAGCTTACTGAGATTACTGAATTACTGAGCTTTCCTGAGTCACATGACTGACTAAGTTCTACTGAACATGGCTTGACTGAGGATATCATGAAAAAATGACATATATCTAGGCACACAACTATATTTTTTGGGTACAAGTACCCCCAGGACTTGATAAAAGGAAATTGACAAGACTTGACATTATTGAATACATAACTAGAGTCCACAATTCATAATCCTCAACATCTTGTACATGGTACGGAATGTGTATAACATAAACATACTTGTATAATTCCAAGATCATGAGCATTTCATATCTTAACAACAATTCACAACAATAGCATGGAATTCATGTTAATTCTTAAGAGATATAGCATGGACTTGTCATTAGGACTTATTGAGTCATAATAACATATTTTCTAGCCTTCTAGACATTTTATCGAACACCTTTATTGCACGCTTCATAGCATAGGCATATTCATGAATTCAACAACCTAAATTACCCAAAGTTCATATATTTCAACTAATATTTCATCCTAATTTCATACAAACACATAAAGATTCTATCTTGGCATCATTCAACACATAAACATGATTAACAATCGAATAGTAATATGAAAATAATGATATATAGTTTTAAAACAAGGTTCTTGGACTTCATGGATGAAAGGATTCCATGAATGAACACACGTATACCTTAGTTCGTGATTCTTGAAAGATTTACGGTAGAATTCTTGAACTTTGATCCCCAAATTGAAAACCCTAGGTGAGTTCTTGAGAGAAATTGAGAATGAAAACTATAATTTGGTATTTTTGAGCCTTAATCCCATGTTTTTTAGTATATATACAAAGGCAAAATAACCAAAATACCCCTCAGAGCATGGGACTGAAATACTGAAAACTGGGCCAAAAGGCTAGGAGCAAAGTGGTGTCCTGCTTAGACCCTGAAAGAGACTATGGCAATGTCCTGCTTATATAGGGAGTAAGAGATGGGCGGCTCCCCCTATAGCCTTTAACTACTGGTTTGGCACCCCAAATAAGCCCTTACGCTACTTCAAAAATTCCAAAATTTTGTCGAGATGTACTCTTGACTTCCCAATCACAACACAACTTGAAAATCCAAAAACGGAGGTCAGGAAGATCGTCAAACAAATCCCTGAAGTTTGGAGGCTTGAAATAAAATTAACTGTTGAAAAATGTATCAAAATTTTCTAAGTGTTGAATCTTGTAAAGTTTAAGTAGCTTATAAAGAGCCGATAACGCTGAATTTTAGACTCATGATTTTGTTGGATCTTACAATTTGACATCCACTATGACGCAGTGGACTTCTAATTTCTATACTCACTGTGATGCGGTCTAATTATGGTGAGCCACTGTAATATGATAATTGTAGATTAGCTCCCACCGCGATGCAGTGGCCTATCCAACGGGAACACTGCTTACTAAAAACTTCCTAACTTCTTCATCAAGTGTCAGTTTCGAATGAATCTTATATCGATAGAAATCTTGTTCAATTGAAATCTAATTAATTTCACACAAAATAAACATCATTCATTTTAGAAGTTAATGTTTGACATTTTAGGGACAAAAATTTTAGCTAGGAAACTTTAGGGTATTCCAATATCTCCCCTTTAGGAACATTCGTCCTCGAATGTGGCTGGTTAGGCTGAAAATACTATTGAAACAGAGGCAATAAACTATCCTTCACAACTAATATAAACTTCATGGCTGAATATCAACATAGTGGCTGCTGAACTGATCTGTGTGCATAAACTTACATGAAGACAACTATATAGCTGAATCTGAGACTTGGAAAGAACTGTATGAAGGAACACTATTACCTTCGACTGAAACTAAGTCATACAAAATGAGTAATGGGTCTGAGCATTCTGAAATATGGTAAATGATATCATATACTGAACTTTAACATCAGGGAACATACTTACATGGCTAAGTCTGTAACATTAAAACTCTCTATAGTAAAAATTAGTTTCTAAACTGGCTTGCCTTTGCTTACAGTAAGGAGCTGATTCATGCTAAGAGTTCAAAATTTTCTTGGAGGGTCCATGATGCAATCATAAATATAGAACTGCGAAGTGATGGCTTATGTAGTAACAAATCATGAGACAATGAGGCTAAGACTATATAATGCATACCATATTGTCTGAGCGAGAATACATGGGAAATTAAGATAATTCATTGAACACTTATGAACTAAAATACCATATTGAACATGATTTATTAACTGAGTCTTAAACATGATATTGGAACTGAATATCATGAACTGAACTGATTTTCTTGAATGCATGCAATGACGTAGGACTAGTTACTGGGCTGGGATTGGAATGAGAGGGTTAACTAGCTTATGAGTATCCATTACTTCAAGCTGGATCTTGTTTCATAATGAAGAGTTGAAAGTTTTAGAACATGGGAACTTGGATAATCAAAGTACATTACCCCCTTTTGGGACTTTTGTCCCCCAAATAATACTGACTTTGTTGAGATACTAAGAAAGGACTATGATGATATATAGGATACTTACAAACTAAATCATGACATAATATTTGAATCTAAAATTGATGCATAATGCATGTACTAAGCTAAATTTTGCAATTCACCTTGATGCGAAAAAGATACCTCTTGAAATCGCCATACTCATGAACTTTCAGGCAGTGAGACTAGACTAAATTAAAAGATAGAAAAGCTATAGAAATTTGTCTGTTGACTGCCAAACTGAATTGTTGACTATACTGACTGAATCATACTGAATGCTTACACCCCAAATGGGGTACACTATTCTAGTAAGTTCTAACAATGTTAGGGAGCAAATAACTTCGGCATGATTTGAAAAAGGCCTCTAAATAATAATTAGAGCATTTCCCAAAATCCGTAGCATGGAACATAGACCCATAAATCATAAGTCAGGATAAAAGTACTAGGCTTCAAGAAATGCAAATTCTTACTCTCAAGCATAGCAACACTTCTCAAACACTCTCTCAACTATACTATTCCCTTCAAACACTATACTCATTTGATTTAACTTTTATTCCTCACATAATGGTCAAGCCTATCACCCGGTGCTACATATAACACCATAACATAACACAAGTCTGAATCATAAATTCATACGCATCTGCATTTTCACAACTTCTCAACTTAAGAATAATTTTCATTACCACTTCAATAACTACAATCGAACTAGTACTAAACATTTACTAACGTGCAATACATCTATTTGTATGTATACAAACATGACATTTAAGACTATCTTCATAACCACATATGCACTTCTAAACAAACACTCATAAAGTATCTTTTTCATATCCTACAAACCTCAATCAAGAACTTCATAGCACTATTGCTAAGAAGACACACATAAAATATTCCCAAACATAACACATTAGACTTCAACTAACCATGACATGTATCAAAGACTTGGCCTCAACCTTATTCACATTTACTGCCATAGCTAAAATAAGCATACCCCTGTCTTTCATCAATAAGAAATATTTACCCTCTCCCATCTGACAACTATTCACCTCTGCTATCTTGACTAAGGAAAGGTAACTAAGAGATTAGAACATGAGGACCTGAAAAAATGAAGAAATATTATGTATAACTTGACACACAATTGGTGTCAGAGAAATAAAGTACTTAACATCATGAACTCATCCAAGAGGTCTAATCGGAGGACATGCATGATATGAATCTGAGTTTCATAGATCATTAAGAGTATTGCCTGAGTATTGGAAATGAACATACTGTAAATCTTAAGTACATGAGTCATGAGCTGCATAACCTGAATTTGGAGTTCATAACTTATGGAATGTGATTCCAAACGTTGAATGAATTGGAACTCCTCATTTTAGGAATTGGGAGAGTATACAATTCTCTATCATATACATAAATTATGATCATGGAACTAAAACTTAAGGCAAGAGTAGGTATTGAGATAGTTAAAAATAAAGGAATAACAATAGATTGAGCCGTATCCTTACTTTTTGATTTTCTATAATATTCTGGCATCACTACTAAAATCTGGAAGTCTGACCTGGTTACTAATTCTATCATCTCCGCCTTAGCTTTAAGCTATCACTCTAAGTCTGTGAACCCCTATATAAACTGTAATCTTAACTAAAATCACTTTACTCTAGAGTCTTGGGTATAACAATACACCTAAATAATAAACTTACCCTGAAGGACGGTATATTTACGTGTAACCCCCAATGATAATGCCTACTTCTGAAATTCACTCTTAGATTTCTATAGCCTCAAAAGTTATCATATAACCACTTAAACACTCACCAAATGAGATTCTAACACTTAACATGGAAATTTCTAAACCTTTCCTGAACCATACTAACTTTTTCCATACTCTGCTAATATCACATCTTTAAATTATAACATCATCAACATATAACCCATAAGTTAACGGACAGGAACATCATATACTACGTAGCCTCATTGTAATACCCCAAAAATTCTAAGTCAAATTCAATTCTTTCAAGCTTGAGAAAGTTCCAACACTTAAATTTCAAGCTAAGTGTTAAAGACTTAAACTTATTTTGAGCTTCAAACTTTGGGGAATTATTTTGTGACTTTCTCGACCTTCGTTTTTTAATTTTCAAGATGCTTTGCAATGGGGCAAGTCAAGAGTACATCTCGGGTGATTTTTAGAATTTTTTGAATAGAGTAAGGGCACGTTTGATTAGGGGCGCCACCCAGGCTCGGAGAGAGCAAGGTGCCACCCAGGTTTTCCCTTGGGAGAGAGAAAGGACCCGACCAGGTTTTTCCTTAGGAGAGAGCAAGGCACCGCCCAAGTATTCCCTAAGCGAAACATTCCACCTTTGTCTTTTGAAGGGAAAAATGATAAAATTCCACCCCTATATAAGCTTTATTAAGATGGAATTTAACTCAAAAATAACCAAAATATAATCTTTTCTTCCAATTTTACTCAAGAAAAAGAACAAGGTTTTCTATTGAAGATTCAAGTTCAAGAAAATTAAACTGTCAATCTTTGTAGAATCAAGAACTAAGGTATGTTAGATGTTGATTCTTGGATTCCTTTCACCCAAAAAGTTCAAGAATACCTTTTAAAGTTGAAGTATTATATTTTTATGAGTTTTCATGATTTATACAAATAGATGTTGAAGATCATGTTGTTGTTAAGTTTTGATTCATGATTTGATTAAAAATATCCAAGTTTTAATTCTAGTATGAGATAAATCCTTCAAGTTAGTTGATTTTATAGATATTACATTAGATCTAAGCTTGATCTTGATTATGATGTCAGATTGAGTTTTAATTACACGAGTTATCTCAAGATCTATGAAAAAGCTAGTTAATTATGGGATGATTTATATGAAATTCTTGTTAAGTTCTTGGACTATAAGTTGGATGCAGAATCCATGAGTGGATTTAAGTGTATTCATGATTATAATGTTGATTGGGTTTATAATCCATAACTAAGTGTATGATTTATGTGAAATTAATAATTAAATGTGTAGTATTATATTAATTAATATTTAGAGCCTTAAAGTTGTGAGCTTGGGGTTGAAATGGTGATATTCATGTGTTGATTAATATTATGTGAATATATTATGCCTCCCAAGTGTTGATGAATTGTTCAGGTGAATCAAACAAGAGAAATTATATCATTTAAGCATGTATACTAATTCATGTCATTCAAGTGTTTGATATAGTGCTTACATGAAGAAAGTAGAGTCATTATAACATGTTGACAAGAAATCCCCAATTATGTATAAGTCAATGCATGCCAAGTATTTGTTGAAAAGCCTTAGTAAATGAATTATGATATATTGCATGCAAATCCTATTCATGTGCATTTTCTTGTTGAATGAATTATGAGACATTAGTATGTATCTTTATACATTTTTATGTTTAACACTTCCAAGTGTTTGAAGAAATTCCCTATTATGCATTCTTGTTCATGATTCGAGTTTATGTCTTTGAAGTACTAGATGCAGTGTCTCATTGATTGTACTGTGAGTAATGGACTATTTTTATGTTATACAATTATTTTTGTATTTTATTTATTTATGCTATCGAGTCCTGGGGTATTTATACCCAAAAATTTAGCTGCTAGCTTAGAGCCAAGTCAGTTTCAACATAATCTCAGTCAAACAATGATAGGTAGCTTTCATTCAGTTACTGAACTTAGGAAAACTCAGTAGGATCAAAAAGTCAGTCTTAGTTTAGTATTCAGATCAAGAAACTAAGAATCCTAAGTATCAGTCCATTTCACTTCATATCTCAATAGTAGTTTAGTATTCTCTATAGACTTTAGTAAACTCAGTGAGATAACAAAATTCAGTAGCATTGAGTAAGTTATCAGATATTTAGTAATATTCTTTCAGATAATGAAATCAACTTAATTCAAATAGATCAGTTCAGTAATATACTCAGTAACAAGATTAAGCTCAGTTTTAGTTTAGTTAAGAATCTATTTAGAGTCTTTTAGTTAGGAGTAGGAGCTAGCATCGATCCAGTGTAGGGATGATGGCTTCCCCGTTAGAGAGGCAAAGTTGTTAGCAGCAGTCCCTATACTCCAGAACTATGTACTCCAAATTAAGGCGTGATATTCATATTGCCTTAGGCTTGGCTTCCTGTTAAGGGTCACCCATTAAAAAGGGTTGACCATGGTAAAGTTCTTTAACCATGGCATGGTATTGACACCCTTCCAGCTAGGGTTACAAGTTGGACCCCACAAGTTCAAATTCGGTGTATGTCAGGTAAGTGTGAACTCCTACATTTATAGCCACAGTCTCAGTTTTAGATTTAGTCTTCAGAGTAGAACTCAAAACTCAGGATTGTTAGGTACAGTTAGACAGTATTAGTATGATAAGATTAAGAGATCACCCATTACATTGGCCTGATCTCAAGTTACTGTTATTCATTATCCTTATCAGAAGATTTAGAGATCACCCCTTAGATAGGCTTGATCTCAAATTCACTCAATTATTTCCTTCAATAGCAGATTTGAGGATCACCCGTTAGACAGGCCTGATCTCAGTTACAATAAATCATTACTTTTATCAATAGACTCAGAGATCAACCATTAGATAGGTCTGATCACAGATATATAATCAAGTATTATTAGTAAATTCAGATATTAGTTATCAATAGACTCAGTTATTCATTCTCTCAGTGTCATAAGTACAGATATCAGTTTTAGTACCTTCAGTTACTCAGTAGATCAGTATTTGTAGACTCAGATATCAGTATTTAGAAAGTAGTGCTCAGTGTTATGATGATTTCAGTTATATTTTATGTACTGATGCATGCATTCTTATAAAAAGTTTCCATGTATGTTTATCCAGCTAATACATATTATTCAGTCAAGTATTGTTCATGCATAAGAAACTTTGCATTTAGCCTTACCTCATCTAGCATACTAGTACATTCAAAGTACTGACACATACATTTCTCTTATGCTATGGTGTCTTATACCATAGATTCTGAAGCCCGAGATCAATATCATCAGTAGTATTCCAGGTTTCAATAGCAGTGGACTGAGCAGTGAGTCCTCATCATTCGAGGATGGTTATTACTTTACTATAATATTATATTCAGTATTTTGTAGATGAAGTTAGTTGGGGAATTATCCCATCAAATTCATAGCTCAGATAGTATATAGGCTTTTAAACTAGATTTTCAAACAGTTGTATTGATGTTTAGTTTACAATTGTTTTTTTAGTTTTAAACCGTATGGCATGTTTCCGCCAATTTTTCCATATCTTATGGTATATTATGCAGTGCTCAATAACAGGTATCAGTAAGGGTTAGCTTATGATCATTAAGGATTATTAGCACCGTAGCAGATTTTTCTTATTTTTTTAAAGAAAAATTGTGGCCTTATAAACTTGGTATCAGAGCCTAAGGTTCAATAGAGTCTTAGGAAGTCTTAAAGCTGCATCTAGTAAAGTCTTTGCATGGGTGTGTTGCGCTTCACACTTATGGACAGGAGGCTATGAGATGTTTTAAGAAAGGTTTCTCTTCTTTCAGTATTTGTGTCGAGCCAGTGAGCAAAAGCTCAAGTTGAACTATTAGTCTAATCCTTGTTCCTCTTTAGTTTGCAAAATATACCTCCTGAGAAGAGAATAAGAAATCAGTCAGACCCTCACCCAATAGATCCTTTGAATGAGAATATGTCACAGGCAGAGTTTCATGTAGCTTTTAATGTACAAGCCCAAGTTGTGCAATTAATGTTCAAGGTAACCATCAGGTTGTAGTCCCACCTCAGCAAGATGGGGATTTAGCAACAGCCAGGACCAGAGACTTTATAAAAATAAACCCGCAAGAATTCTTTGGGTCAGTAGCAGGTGAAAACCTATAGCTTTACCTTGAGGACGTAAAGAAAATCACCCAAATCATGTATTAATCTAAAAAGGAGAGTGTATAATTAGCATCCTATAGGATGAAGGATATTGATCATGATTGGGTAGTTACATAGAAGAAGAATAGAGGGAAAGATGCAGCTCTCATGACTTGGCAGACATTTCAGGATGCCTTTCTAGATAAGTTTTTCTCACTAGAGATGAGAGAAGTAAAGCTAGAAGAGTTTATGAACCTAAGGTAAGGCTCCATGATAGTGAAGGAGTATTGTCTTAAGTTCAACCAGTTAGTTAAGTATGCTTCCAATTTGATAGCTGACCCTAAAGCGAGTATGAGTAACTTTGTGAGTGGTGTCTAGTTATGTTCTTAAGGAGTGTAGATCTGCTATACTAAATAGAGACGTGGATATTGCTAGGCTTATGATGGACGCTCAGAAGACTGAGGATGATAAATCTAAGAAGAAAGAGAGAGCTAATAAGAGAGCCAGAATAGGTAGTTATAATTTTTCTCAGACAGGATCACATATTGGTAATCGTTCTCAGCATATCCAACAAAAATTTTCCCCCGCTCCCTCTTCAACTAGTATACCCATACCAAAGTTCAGAAATGATAGTCTAGATGGGGTACCAGGATCTAAAACCCAGAGTAGTGCAAGTTGTGTTTGAACCTATTTGCTTTGTGGAGAGCATGGAAAAAATCACCTAGGTTTGTGCAGAGCTAATAGCCAGGTATGTTTCAGATATGGTATTCCAGGCTACAAGATATGAGAGTGTAGAGTGCTAGACTAAAGGTGTAGAGATTTGCATCAGCAAGGTGCCACTTCTGGAACCAATAGTGGTCAACGTCAGAATAGACTCGATGCACTTCAGACTCGCCATGACTAGGAAAGTTTCCCTAATATAGATTTGGGTAAATTATGATTCTTTCCTCTTTATGATATACCTTGCAAGATATTTTCTTTGATTGAGCGTAAGTTTTTAGTATGAGTTTGTCAGTAAAGATAGCAAGTCCCAACAATTGTAAGATCAGCTAAGTTTACAAGTCATGCATTAGTTTTAGATCCTAGATGTTTATTTATGATTCAGATCATGGATGCCTTGTGCATCGCCTGAGATTTCCTTAAGTATCTAAGTGAAGTGAGTGTTTGTAGAGGGACATAGTGTCCCAAGGGTGAGATACCCTATATTCCCCTAATGTGTTTATGTTCTTAAATCGATTCAGTTCCATGCTCAGACTACTCTTATTTTAGTTAACAAGCGTATTCAGTCGTATGTTCATACATCAGTTCAGTTAGATATTCATGCATTCAACATGCATGCTCAGGAATAGAAAAAGTTTAGCTTACCAATGCATTTAGTCATGCATTCCTGAGAATGACTCAAGTCATATATTTCATGATTCAAATATGCATGTTCAGTATAAGAACTCAGTATATCAGTAGTTCCATTCTAATAATCATGTTTCAGATATTCACGTCCCTTAATCAAGTTCATTCAATTAGAAATCTCAGCTTAGTCACTCACATTCAAGGATGAATGTACCTAAGGGGGAGATATTGTAAGGCCCCAAAAATTCTAAGTCAAATTCAATTCTTTCAAGTTTGAGAAAGTTCCAACACTTAGAAAATTTCAAGCAAAGTTTTAAAGACTTAAACTCATTTTGAGCATCAAACATCAAGGAATTATTTCCTGACCTCCTCGACCCTTGTTTTTCGATTTTCAAGTTGAATTGCAAGGGTTCAAGTCAAGAGTACATCTAGGGTGTGTTTTCGAATTTTTTAAATAGCGTAAGGGCATATTTGGTTGCCCAAACTAGTGATCCTCAGAGATTAGGGGGCGCTACCTATGTCTTCCCCTGGGAGAGAGCAAGGCGTCGCCCAGGTCTTCCCCTGGAAGAGAGCAAGGCGTTGCCCAGGTCTTTGCCCGGGAGAGAGAAAGGCGCCACCTAGGTATTCCCTGAGCCAAACATTCCACCTCCATCCTTTGAAGGGAAAATGGTAAAATTCCACCCCTATATAAGCTACATTATCACGTAATTTCACTCAAAAACAACCAAAATATACTCTTTTCTTTAAATTTTTCTCAAGAACTAGAACAAGGTTTTATATTGAAGATTCAAGTTCAAGAAAATT
>NW_025892060.1:138374-168653 GCF_002878395.1 Capsicum annuum | reverse complement strand
TCAATCTTCGTAGAATCAAGAACTAAGGTATGTTAGATGTTGATTCTTGGATTCCTTTCACCCAAAAAGTTCAAGAATACCTTTTAAAGTTGAAGAATTATATTTTTATGAGTTTTCATGATTTATACAAATAGATGTTGAAGATTATGCTATTGTTAAGTTTTAATTCATGATTTGATTACAATATCCAAGTTTTAATTCTAGTATGAGATAAATCCTTCAAGTTAGTTGATTTTATAGATATTACATTAGATCTAAGCTTGATCTTGATTATGATGTCAGATTGAGTTTTAATTACACGAGTTATCTCAAGATCTAGGAAAAAGCTAGTTAATTATGGGATGATTTATATGAAATTCATTTTGAGTTCTTGTACTACAAGTTGGATGTAGAATCCATGAGTGGATTTAAGTGTATTCATGATTATAATGTTGATTGGGTTTATTATCCATGACTAAGTGTATGATTTATGTGAAATTAATAATTAAATGTGTAGTATTATATGAATTAATATTTAGAGCCTTAAAGTTGTGAGCTTGGGGTTGAAATGGTGATATTAATGTGTTGATTAATATTATGTGCATATAATATGCCTCCCAAGTATTGATGAACGGTTCATGTGAATCAAACAAGAGAAACTATATCATTTAAGCTTGTATACTAATTCATGCCATTCAAGTGTTTGATAAAGTGCTTATGCAAAGGAAGTAGACTCATTATAATATGTTGGCAAGAACTCCCCAATTATGTATAAGTCAATGGATGCCAAGTATTTGTTGAAAAGCCTTAGTAAATGAATTATGATATGTTGCATGCAAATCCTATTCATATCCATTTTCTTGTTGAATGAATTATGAGACATTAGTATGTATCCTTATACATTTAAATGTGTAAGACTTCCAAGTGTTTGAAGAAATTCTCTATTATGCATTCTTGTTAATGATTCGAGTTTATGTCTTTCAACTACTAGACGAAGTGTCTCATTGATTGTATTGTGAGTAATGGACTATTGTTATGTTATGTAATGTATTTTATTTATTTATACTATCGAGCCCTGGGGGTATTTATAACCTAAAATTTAGCTACTTGCCTGGAGCTGAGTCAATTTCAAGATAATCTTAATCAAGCCATGATCAATAGATTTTACTCTGTTACAGAACTCGGGAAAACTCAATCTATTCAGAAAATTAGTCTCAGTCAATTATTCAGATCAAGAAACTCAGAATCTCAAGTATCAATCCAGTTTATTTCAGATCTCAATAGTATTTTAGTATTCAGTACATACTTCAGTAAACTCAGTCAGATAATAGAATTCAATAGCATTCAATCAGTAATCAGATATTTAGTAATATTTTATCAGATAACAGAACCAAGTGAATTCAGTTAGAACAATTTAGTAAAATACTCAGTAACAAGATTTAGCTCAGTCTAAGTTCAGTTAAGAATTAGTTTAGAGTCTTTCAGTTGGGAGTAGGAGCCAGCACCAAATTAGTGCAGGGATGATGGCTTCCCCATTAGAGAGGCAGAGTCGTTAGTAGCAGTCCCCGTACTCCAGAACTAAGTAGCCAACACATAACCAGGAGTCACCCAATAGATTAAGTCTTGATTATCATGTTGTCTTAGGCTTTACTTCCTGTGAAGGGCCACCCGTTAGAAAGGTTTGACCATAGTAAAGGTCTTTACCAGTGGCATGGTATTGACACCCTTCCAGCTGGGGTTACAGGTTGGACTCCAAAATTTCAAATTTGGTGTATGTTAGTTAAGTGAGAACTCTTGCAGTTATAGCCATAGTCTCAGTTTTAAATTCAGTCTTCAGAGTAGAACTCAGAAATTCGGACTGTTAGATACAATCAGACATTATTCAGTATCATAAGATTCAGAGATCACCTATTAGATAGGCCTGATCTCAAATTATAGTTATTTATTATCCTTATTAGATGATTTAGAGATCATTCATTAGATAGGCTTGATCTCAGATTTACTAAATCATTTCCTTCAGTAGCAAATTTGAGGATCACCCATTAGACTGGCTTGATCTTAGTTTCAGTAAATCATTACTTTTATCAATAGTCTCAGAGATCAAGTGTTAAATAGGTCTGATCACAGATATATAATCAAGCAGTATCAGTAAATTTAGGTATCAATTATCAGTAGACTCGGTCATTCAGTCTCTTAGTATCAGTAAGTACAAATATCAGTTTTAGTACCTTCAGTTACTTAGTATCTCAGCAGTTGTAAACTAAGATATCAGTATTTAGAAAGTAGTACTAAGTGTTATGATGATTTTAGTTATGTTTTATGTACTCATGCATGCATTCTCATATAGTCATGTTCAGATTCAGTAGTTACAAAGTTTCCATGTATGTTTATCCAGCTAATAAATATTATTTAGTCAAGTATTGTTCATGTATATGAACCATTGTATTTAACCTTACCTACTCTATCATACTAGTACATTCAAAGTATTGACACATATTTTTCTCTTGCGCTATGGTGTCTTATACCAGAGGTTCTAAAGCACGAGATCAGGAGCGTTAATAGTATTCCAGGTTTTAGTAGCAGCAGACCCAGTAGTGAGTTCTTATCATTCGAGGATAGTTATTACTTCATTACAATATTATATTCAGTATTTTGTAAACGGAGTTAATTGGGAATTTTCCCATCAACTCCACAGCTCAGATAGTATAGAGGCTTTCAAAATAAATTTTTAGACAGTTGTATTAATGTTCAGTTTACAATTGTATTTTTAGTTTTGAACCTTATGGCATGTTTCCATTAGTTTTTCTGCATTTTATGGTGTATTATATAGTCCTCAGTTATATGTATCATTAAGGGTTAGCTTATGGTCCTTCCGGATTATGAGCACCATGTAGCATTCCGGTTACAAAAAAATCAGGGAGTTACACTAATTCACACTTATAAACTCAAGGGTACCACTAACCTCACAACACTAGATAAATTTCGAAAATAATGGAGCCCCATATCACCTTGGCACACCTCTATATCATACTTACAAAATCATTCTAAATTACTCATAACCAAACTTAAACTCTTGCATACACTATTCAAGCCTACTAGATCACTTCCATACAACTAGCCGTACTAACCAAGGAATCATTAAATCCACCTTGATGACCACCCATTATCCAAACTTAATGTCTAGTACTAAACATAATTTAACAACCCTCCTAACATATAAATTCTCACTTTTTTTCCACTACTCTTCTATACCCATACTTCAAACTATAATAAGGTTTCATTATTCATAAATCATATCACAGAAGTTCATAATATCTGTCAAATGCACACTTCTCTTAGCACTACTCTTGTATATTCTCTCATGAGCATTATATGTATTAAAATAGTCAATGGAAAGTCTGAATACATATCTACTTCCGTCTCAACTGAACAACTAATAAGGATGAGAACATAAACTTTCAACTGAGGGACTTATGACATACTAGAGAGATCCTCTCAAGCCTTTTGTGTGACTACTGAATTTTTGGCTAGCACATCTGAGAGTATTATTTGAGGAGGAACTAGATCTTACTAATTGTGTTATCTCAAGAATAATACATAGATGGATAAGTATAAAAGAACATTATGTATTCTAGGAGGAATGAGAAAGCACATCTGACTTCATCTTAATGCACTATTTTCATCAACATGAATAAAGTTCTTCAAAGCTCACAAATTAAAAGCATTGATGAGATACTTTTTAGACTGCGTACAATGCTATAATTATCTGTGGGGACTGTCTGAGAAAACTCTATCTGTAAAGGTTTAAGCTTATCTATTTTTGTTACCTTGAAAAAAAGGCTGACCTGGTTTGAATAGATCAAGCTGAGAATCTGTATAAGTTTCTTAGAGGACCTTTATATTGTACAATCTGAGACTTAAAAGAAGGGAAACTTCTCCTAAATATCTTGTAGCCTCTCGAAGAAAAGTATAAATGTCTCCGTACTATTCCACAAGACTGTACTAGACACAACTTCACAGACTCCCTACGACACTTCAATCTTGTGCTACGATACCAAGTTTGTAACGCCCCAAAAATCTATCCCGAGATGTCATACTGTGCTTAGGACCACAACTAATCCCAAGCCAACCCATAAACTTGCATACTACTAAGCAACTGAATAAATATGAAATAAATACTAAGTTTACTGTGCGATAACATAGAATGACAAAATCTGAGAAATTTTAATACTGATAAAGCTTTACAACCTAATCAATCTGAAGGATGAAACCAAAATTTACATGACTGACTCTAACTGACATCTATGAAGCCTTTACTATACTGACTTTAAATAGTTGGGAAGCTACTCCAACTATCTCTAATCAATACATATGAATAAGGAAATAAATAGCATAAGTAAATCTAACTAAAGTCCCCAAAGTAGGAGAACTCATCATCTTGCTGGCTGGAATCTGCAACTGTTTGAGCCTGAATGAGCATACTAAAACTTGTACATACATTATGAGACAATGTAGCACATATACATATATGTGGATCAGTACTTTGAGGATATACTGAGTATATGGGGTTGTATGCATAAGTAAAATTGTAAATATATATATATATATATATATATATAATTTTGTAAACAGTTCATGATAAGTGAAAATGACTCACACTAGCTTGAGTAACTAAAACCTGAGAGATCATATATCATGAATAGTAAATATGTTGTATAAATATTGTGTGCCATAATACTTGGTTTTAAAAGATGCACTTATGTCCTATTTGCAAATCATGTAAGCTAAATGAAAAGGGCTTACCTTTATCTTCTAAGAATTGAAAATTGTATGTCTGAGGCTTAAGTAAAGCAATATCTGAGCAAGTCTGTGAGCCTTTACACTTAGTTTTCTAAAACTGTTCTATTATTCTATTTATAAGACTAATAAAATGTAGTGCTAAACACTTTATTATACATATAAATTAGTTGTTGGGAAAATACTTTAATTGAAGGAAATTCTTTCAAAGCTTTTCTTTACTAGTAGGGGAAAATACTTTAAAACTATTCTGAAAGCTTTTACTATTAGGGAGGTTCTCTTAATAACATAAAACTTGTGAGCTACATGGAGTCCAACGTCTTACCCACATTGGGGAGAGCTGTCCTACCCCTTTCCATCAGAATAGAACCTAATCCATGTGATCGATCACAAGCTAAGTCTGTATCTATATAGAAATGCAAATTCTAATTCTGTACCTATATTGGCTCGTAGTTCTGTGGAGGACAGGCCATGCTAATCCCATACTTCCAGCTTGATTCTAATTACTACTCCCTTAGTTATATGCTCATATTTTAGGGAAATCAACCTTTCAAGGTAATAATGCTTTATACTGAAAGTTAACTATGCATCTTTTCATTCGAAACTGAAATTAAGCTATAAAGTGGCTTTCATGCCTTATCTAGTGATCAAAATTTCAAATCCTTATTCATAATACGCTGTAAATCTATCATAGGATGCTTAAAAGCATAATCATTTTTTAAATAACAACATTCAACTAGGGCTTGAAAACCTATGCTTAAAATTAATTTCAAAACAGAGTAATGTTCATGCTTAATAATATAAAGAATCACAATTCAACTCAAAAATATAGAAATTTTAGTGATAGGCATCAATTTACAAAAATAGACATGTATTCCAACATCAAGAACACTTAAAACATCTTAACCTTCAAATAGCCATAAATGGGTATGAATATTAACTTGAAATTCATGTAAATTTATAATTTAAAGCTAGTTTTGGGCACAAGAATGAGAGAATTATCCTTTTTGAAACCCCAAATACCTTGGATGATGAACTTAGATGAATAAATTGCTTTTTGAGATGCTATTTGCATTCTTGAAGGTAGATTCTTGAAACTCTTGAATTGGGAACCTCGAATCTTAGCCTATCTTAGAAAAAGAAAGGTGAACTATGGAGATTTTTTAAGTTGGGAATTGTAGTCTATGATTTTTAATTGAGACAAATTGAGGAAGAATGAACATATTTGCTCAATAATACCTTTAATCGTCTGTTTTCACAATTTAGGGATATGGGCATAAGACTAAATTGCCCTTGGGCTTTAAAATTCATAACTTGGACGCCGTTTAAGGCCTTACCCAGACACAGTGAAATATTCATTGTGATACCTACCACAACGTGGCGTAATCACAATGATCTACTTTTTGTGACAATTGCGGATTTAGGGTTCATCGTGACGCGGTGCAATCGCGATGACCCACAGGAAAATGACACACGTACATTCGACCTCCACCATGATGCGGTGGCCTTCTCATCACTATACTCACTATGATGCAGTCTAATCCTATTGAGCTACTGGAATAAGATGCTCGTAGATTAGGCTCCCACTGTGATGCGATGGCTTATCCAATGGAAACACTGCTTACTAAAAACGTCCTAAATTCTTCCCCAAATGTCAACTTTGGACAAATCTTATATCGATGGAAATATTATTCAATTTCCTATGAAATAGAAAGTTGAAATTTAAATAATTCCTCACGAAATAAGTATCATTCATTTTAGAAGCTAATGCTTAATATTTTAGGGACAAAAATTTTAGCTTGGAAACTTTGGGGTATTACAAGAATAAGGAGAGGGAAAAGTAGAATAAGAGAGCTAGAATAGGGAGTTTCAACTTTGCTTAGCCTAAGTTAGAGGGCAGAAGTCATTCTTATTTTGGCCCAAAGTCTTCAGTTTCGGTTCCGTCGTTACCCAGTGCTCCAGTCCCTAAGTTCAGAAATGGTAAGAAAGATAGGGCGCCCGACTCTAAGTCTCAGGGTAGTGTCAGCAGTGCCTGAACCAATCCTCTTTGTCATACTTATGAAAATAAGCATTATGGTATTTGAAGAGGTGGCAGTGATATTTTTTTTATGTGGCAAGCCAGGCCACAGAGTCAGAGATTTTCTTCATTCAGGTTTTCAGGGTCAGCATAACCGTCCTTCAGCTCAGTCTAGTCGCACAAATCAGTAGGGTGCAGCTTCCAGTGCTACCAGTGGGCAACGCCCAAATAGACTCTATGCTCTTCAGTCCTAATAAGATTAGGAAAGTTCACTGATATAGTCACAGGTATGTTACAAGTTTATTATTTGCATGTTATGCTTTGATAGATCTAGGAGTTTCTTTTTCCTTCGTTACTTCATATATAGCAGTTAATTTTGGAGTCAGCCCTAAAATTCTAGTAGATCCCTTCTCCATCTCTACCCAGTGGGAAAATCTATCATAGCCCGATAGGTATATAAGAACTGTTCGATTATGGTATCTGAGAAAGTCAGTTCAACAAACTTAGTCGATCTAAAGATGAGTGATTTTGATGTCATTCTTGACATGGACTGGCTTAATTCATACTATGCCACAGATAACTATAGAAATAGAATTGTTCAATTTAAGTTTTCTAATGAACCCATCCTAGAGTGGATGGGTAGTACTTCAAGACTTAGGGGTCAGCTTGTTTCCTATGTAAGTGTAAGAATAATGATATCTATGGGATGTATCTATCATCTTGTGTGAGTCAGAGACTCTAGTTTAAAAACTCCCAGTCTTGAGTTAGTTCCAGTATTGAATAAATATTTAGATGTATTTCCTGAAGATCTTCATGGAGTTTCTTCTAAAAGGAACTTGACTTCTGAATTGACCTTCTTCCAGATACAGAAGCCATATCTAATTTACCATACAGAATAGCACCAGTAGAACTCAAAAAGTTAAAAGAACAGTTGAAGGATCTTTTAGAAAATATCATCAGAATAGTACGTCCCCATGGGGTGCACCAGTCTTATTCATGCAAAAGAAAGACAACTCCTTTAGAATATGTATAGATTACCATCAGTTGAACAAGGTCAAGGTCAAGAACAAGTATCCACCTCCTAGAATCGATGACATTTTTGACCAACTTCAGGGTGCCAGTAACTTCTCTAATATAGACCTTAGATCAGGCTATCATCAGCTTAGAGTTAGAGAATGTGACATTCTGTAAACAACTTTCACATCTCGGTATGGTCTCTTTGAATTCTTAGTAATGTCATTTGGTCGTACCAATTCCCCAGCAGCTTTCATGGACTTCATGAATCGAGTGTTCAAGTAGTACTTGGACATGTTCTTCATAGTTTTTATAGATGACATTCTTATCTATTCCCGCAGTGAACATGATCATGCAGACCATCTCCGAATAGTACTGCAGACTATCAGAAATCATCTGTGGTTTTCCAAATTTAGTAAGTGTGAATTTAGGCTAAGTTTAGTATTGTTCCTTGGTCATATCATTTCCGGTGATGGCATTAGAGTTGATCCCCAAAGACCAAGGCAGTGAGAAACTAGCCCAGGCCCATCTCTCTGATAGATATTAAGAGTTTCTTAGGTTTTGTTGGTTATTACAGATGGTTTGTTAAGGGTTTTTCATCTATTGCATCCCTATGTCTAGATTAACTCAGAAAAAAGTCAAATTCCAATAGTGAGATTCATGCAAGAATATTTTTCAAGAGTTAAATACTCGACTCACCTCAGCCCAAGTTTTGACTCTTCTAGATAGTTCAAATGTGTTTGTTGTGTACTGTGATACATCCAAAGTAAGTTTATGTTATGTCCTCATGCAGCATGGTAAGGTCATAGCCTATCCCTCCAGACAGCTTAAGCCCCATGAGAAGAATTATCTGACATGATTTTGAGTTAGCAACCGGTGTATTTGCCTTAAATATTTGGAGCCATTACTTGTATAGGGTGCATGTAGATGTCTTCACAGATCATAAGACCCTTCAGTATTGTGTTCTCATAGAAATGCTGAAACCTCCATTAGAAAAAGTAGTTGTAGTTGTTGAAAGACTATGACGTGTATTCTTTATTATCCGAGCAAGGCCAATGTAGTGGATGATGCTCACAGTAGACTATCTATAGGTAGTGTTGCTCATATTGAGGATAGTAAGAAAACGTCTATTCAGGAAGTGCATTCTAGGTGTTCGCTTAGTCGATTTAGTAGAAGGTAATGTGTTGGTATAGAACAGTTCATTTTCATCTCTAGTTTTTTAAGTTAAGAAAAAGTAGGATAGAGATCTTAATTTTGTCAAGTTAAAAGAATCAATCAGAGATCTGAAGGTAGACGTTTCCTCCCAAGGGAGAGAAGGTGTGTTGCATTGCCAGGGTCAGCTATGTGTTCTAGGTAAAAATGACTTGAGCAGTGAATTCTTGTAAAAGTGCATGGTGTGCATTACTGTATTCATCCAGGGGCTGCTAAGATGTACCATGATTTGCAGGAGATCTATTCGTGGAGTGGGATAAAGAGAGACATTACAGAGTTTGTGGCTAAATGCTCAACATGTTAGCAGGTTAAGATTGAGCATCAGAAGCCTAGTGGGTCCATGCAGGAGTTTAGTATTCCCATTAGAAGGGGGAAGAAATGAACATGGACTTTGAAACAGGGTTGCCTCATGCTTGTCATCAGCATGATTCAGTTTGGGTCATTGTAAATAGGGTGACTAAATTAGTTTATTTCCTACCAGTTTATATGTAACACCCTGATTTTCTAAACTGGAATGCTACATGATGGTCATGACCCCAAAGGACCACAAGCTAACCCCTAACTGATATTTGTACATGAACAATGCATAATATACAAAATAAATGCAGAAATAAAGGCTATAATGCCAAAAGGTTCAAAACTAAATCATCAAGTCTCATAAAAAACATTTGAAATGGGGTATATCAATACCTTAAACAAATCTAAAATAGTTGTTTAATTATACTAGGTTTAAAAGCCTATGAACTGTCTAAATAAGGAGTTGAAGGAACATGTCTCCAACTAACCCCATCTACTGTAATAATAAAACCATGAAATAACATTGTCCTCGCATGATGAGGACTCACCACTGACTCTGTATACTAAGACTGAACTACTACTGCAGCTCAGGAACTGGTGCTTCTGAACCTATGGCATAGTAAAACACCATAGCACAATTGCGTCAGTACGACTGAATGTGCTGAGTATGCAAGTGAGGTAGGCCAAATGAATGGGGTTCATATGTACGAACAATAATAACTATCTGACTAATATGAATGTGAGAATAAATGGGTGAAATACGTAACTATAACTGTAACTGAGTACATGATAATATTGAATACTAAGTCTAAATTCTGGTAAATTGTAATACTAGTAACATGATTGATTGATACTTAGCAATTGTATTTGACAACCTAGGTTTTGATAAAACTATATGAGTTTTGTTCTATACTGAGTTGACTGTATCTGACAGTCCTAAAATCTGAAGAGCTATCTGAGTTCTTTTACTAAGACTGATACTAAAACTGTGGAAAGTATTTATCTAACCGACATACCACGAATTTGTTATAATAGATAAGTTGGGGTCCAATCTGTACCCTATTGGAAGGGTGTCAATACCGCTTCATTGGTAAGGACAAGCTATGGGTGACCCTCATCTAATAGTGTCCCCATGAGAGAATGGTGGGATCCCCATCTGACAGTGTTGATCCACCTTATCAACCCTCAATCTATGCAGTGTTGATTTCTCAACCTATGCTGGCTACATAGTTTAGGAACACAAGGATTGCTTCAAGGAATCACACCCCTACTCTAGCAGTGTGTGTGCCCATCCTAGGGTTCACTCGTTGCTAACTCCTACACCTATATATAGAGACACTGAACATGATTAACTGAACTGATCTTACTGGATTCCGTTGACTGATGGAATACTACTGAGAATACTAAATTTCTGAGATTTCTGAGATTTTTCCTGAGTCCTGAGACTAACTGAGTTTTATGGAACATGGCTTGACTGAGAGTATCTTCAAAACATGACATGGAAATCGATAGAAGGAAACTGACAAGACTTGACAATTCTTGAATACATGATCAATTTCAATAGTTCATAATATAACAGTTGGAGATAGTTCATAAGGCACTTGATTGTCATAATCTTATGCATGGATAAGAATGCTATTAGTCAAGACATAGTTTCATACTTCTAATCTTATGGATATTTCATCAAAACAATCATAAGGGATAGCAATGACATGGGAGTCATGTTGAACATGAATGAGTAGCATGCATTTATAATTGGGATCACAATGGATTCATAATACTTGGTATCTACTTTTCTTGGCATTTTATCAAACACCTTTCATGCACAATCTAGGGCATAGGTATGATTGTCAATTAATACATCAAAACTCCGTAATTCAATCTCAAATTCACAAGATTCAATTCACATACTATTATGGTTTCATGAACAACACATAAAGAATCCAACTTTGGATCATTCAACCATATAAACATGATCAAAATATGAACAGCATGATTCATATTTAAAGATAGCGTTCTTGAGCTTCATGGACGAAAGGAGTCCATGAATCAACACTATGCATACCTTAGATTGTAAATCCATAAAGATTCATAGAGGATTCCTTGAGCCTTGTACTTGAATTTGAGACTTAGGGTTTTTTATTTTGAGAGAGAATGATATAATTGGGGCTAATGTTGAGTGAATAATGAGATATTTAGGTCACATACGGTTAAATTTCATTTTTGGGGCTGATATAAGTCTTGGGAAATATCTAAGATGCCCTTGGGATTTAAAATTGCGTAACTAGAATGTGGATTAAAGGCTCACCGCGATGCCGCAAATAGATCACCATAATTCCCACTATGACACAGCCCAATCTCGGTGGGCCACTAGATTGTGACAATTGCTGATTTGATCCTCACTGCGATGCAGCATAATCGCGCTGAGTTACTGGATTTGAACAATTGGATAATTGGCTTTCATCGCGATGTGATGTTGGACGCATTGCGTACTCACCACGATGTGGGCTAATTGTGATGAGCTACTGGAATTTTCTAATTGTCGATTTATCCTCCACCGAGATGCGGTGGCATGCCCATTGAGGATACTGATTAATAAAAATGTTCTAACTTCTTCACTGAGAATCAGATTTAGGTGAATTGGGTATTGATGGAAAGCTTATTTGATTTCCCATCCAGCTAAAAGTCAAAATCTTGAAAATTCCATACAAATAACAGTGTGTCAATCTTTAAAGAAAGTCTTGGATATTTTTGGACGAATTTAAGCTAGGTAGCAATACAGGGTATTGCAATATGTCCCCATTGGGAATATTTTCCCTCAAATGAGACTGATTGAAAGGGGAGTAATGATAAACTGAAATCTATATTGATCATGCTCAACTGGCACATGATCTCATGACTGACATGACTGATAAACTTAAAATATCATACTGAACATGCATATCTGATGCATGGATAACTGACTCATGAATGCATGACTGAGTGTTCTGACGAACTGAGCTTCTCATAACGATAATGCATATCTGATGCAAGACTATTTGGTTGAACTAAATATATGAATGCATAATGAAATGCAATGGTACTTAGAACCAAGTTATGAAATTGAACATAAAACTGAATGAGCTTTAGAAGACTATTACCTTAAGATAGATCTGAGTTAGCGGAGAAGAGGAGAGGGTACTTGGTTCATATGTTTGCTTTATCTTTCCAAGTAGCTCCCTTAACGGACTAATTCCACCAAAGAACTTTGACTAGAGGGACTTCGTTTTTCCTCAGTATATGGATATGATAGTCTAGGATTTTTGCCGGAATCTATTCATAAGAGAGGCTGTTTTGAACATCTATGCTCTGAATAGGGACTACAACTGATGGGTCACCTATGCATTTCTTGAGCAAAGAGACATAGAAGACTGAATGAATTAAAGATAAATCTGAATGCAATTTGAGCTCATAAGCTACTTTACCAAAGCGAATGAGAATTTTGAAAGGACCAACATATCGGGGACTGAGCTTTCCCTTCATGCTGAATCTCTTCACTCCCCTTATGGGAGAGATCTTGAGATAGAAAAAATCACCAATCTCTAATTTGAGATCTTTTCTGTGTACATCTGCATAGGACTTCTGTCGGCTCTGAGCATCCCAAAGTCTCTCTCTGATCAACTGAACCTTTTCTAAGGCGTCGAATACCAAGTCAGGCCTTATGACAGAGGCCTCACTAACTTCGAACCAACCGATTGGAGATCTGCACCTCCTATCATAGAAAGCTTTGAATGGAGCCATCTGAATACTGGAATGATAGTTGTTGTTGTATGAAAACTCAATCAAAGGCAAGTGGTCATCCTAATTTCCCTTGAAATAAATTATAAATGCCCTTAGCATATCTTTTAGAGTCTAAATGGTCCTTTTTACTTGACCATCCGTCCGAGGATGAAATATTGACTGAGATGTAATTGGGTACCAATAAACTTTTAGAATGCTTTCTAGAAGTGAGACATGAACTGGGTACCTCTGTCTGAGATAATAGATAATGAAACACCGTATAATATATCCAACTCTCTAATATAGAGTTTGGCATAATCCTTGACTGAATAGGAGGTATGAACTGAAAGGAAATGAGCTTATTTGGTCATTCTATATACAATGACCCAAACTGAATCATGTTGGTGACGAGTATGAGTCAAACCCATCATAAAATCTATGTTCACTTCTTCCCATTTCCAGGTGGGAATAATGAACTCCTACATGGAACCACTAGGCTTCTGATGCTCTATCATAACTTGCTGACATGTAGATCCCTTAGCCATAAACTCTGCAACATCTCTCTTCATCATAATCCAACAATAGATCTCTCACAAGTCGCGGTACATCTTAGTGGCCCCTGGATAAATAGAGTAGTACGTACCATGCGCTTCTTCAAGAATTTTCTACCTTAATTCATCTACACCTAGAACACAGAGACGACCCTGAAAATGCAATACGCAATCTCCTCCTTGGGAAAAACTTCTACTTTCTGATCTCTGGCTGACTCTTTTAACTTAACAAGGTTGGGATCTCTATCTTGATTTTCCTTCACCTCGGATACTAGAGATGATTCTGAACTGTTCTGAACACAAATACCACCCTCTGAAGAGTCAACTAAGTGAATACCTAGTCTAGCAAAATGATGAAATTCTTGAGAGAGCTTCTTATTACTTTCCTCAACATAAGCAACACTATCGATAGACAGTCTACTGAGTACATCGGCCACTACATTGGCCTTACCCAGCTAATAAAGGACACTCATGTCATAATATTTCAAAAGCTCTAACCACTTTCTCTAACAAAGATTGAGATCTGAGAAAAGGCATACTAAAGGCTCTTATGATCTGTGAATACACCTACATGAACTTCATAGATATAATACCTCCAAATCTTTAAGGCAAAAACTATGGCTACTAGATCAAGATCATGAGTAAGATAATTATTCTCATACGACTTAAGCTATCAGGAGGCATAGGCTATGATCTTAACATGCTGAATCAGAACACAACCCAAACCTACTATAGATGCATCCAAAACACAACAAATCCATCTAAACCATTTGGTAACGCTAGAACTATGGTTGAGGTGAGTCGAGTCTTCAACTCCTGAAAACTCTTCTTGCAAGGGTCTGACCATTGAAACTTGACTTTCTTCTTAGTCAATCTGGATATAGTGGATGCAATAGAATAAAATCCCTCAACAAAACACCTGTAATAGCCAGCCAAACCTAAGAAACTCTTGATGTCTAATGGAGAGATAGGGTGGGGCCAGGTTTTTACTGCTTTAGTCTTGTAATGATCAAATCTAATGACATTGCCGAAAATGATATGACCAAGAAATGCTTCTGACCTTAGCCAAAATTTGTACTTACTGAATTCGGTGAATAGCTGATGATTTCCGAATGATCCTGCTCACTACGAGAATAGACAAAGATGTCATTGATAAAGACTATGACAAACATGTCCAAGTACTGCTTGAACACATTGTTCATCAAGTCTATAAAAGTGGCTATATCATTGTTAAGACCAAAAGACATGACTAAGGATTCAAAGTGACTATACCGATTTTGTAAAGCTATTTTTGGATTATCACATTCTCTAACTCTAAGATAATGATAACCTGATCCAAGGTCTATATTAGTGAAATAACTGGAACCCTAAAGTTGGTCAAACAAGTCATCGATTCTAGGAAGAGGATAATTGTTCTTGACCGTAACTTTATTGAGCTGACGGTAATCTATACAGATTCTGAGAGAATCATCTTTCTTTCACAAGAATAGAATTGGTGCACTCTACGAGGAAATGCTGGGTCAGATAAATCCCTTATCTAAGAGATCTTTCAATTGTTTTTTCAATTCTTTAAGTTATGTTGGTGCCATTCTATATGGTGGAATAGATATAGGTTGAGTATCCAGAAGAAGATCAATACCAAAGTCTATTTCCCTTTTGGGAGGAATTCCTGGAAGATATTTAGGAAAGATATATGAATATTTATTCATGACTAGGACTGATTCAAGACTGGAAGTTTCGGAACTAATGTCATTAACTTAAACAAGATGCTGCATACAACCTTTGGAAATCATTTTCTTTGGCTGTAAATAGGAAATAAGTTGACCTTTAAAAGTTGAAGTACTACCCTTCAACTCTAGGACAGGTTTATTTGAAACTGAAATAGAACTATTTTGTTTCTGTAGTTGATGTGGCATAGCAGGAATGAAGCTAACCTATGTTGAGAATGACTTCAAGATCAGTCATCTATAATTCGACTAAGTCTACTGAAGTGACTTTCTGAGATACCGTAATCAATAAGTTAATGTATGCCTATCGGGATATAATGGATTTACCCACTAGGGTAGAGACTAATAAAGGCTCTTCTAGAATTAAAGGACTGACCCCAAAATCGGCTTCTATATAAGGAGTAACAAAAGACAAAGAAGCTCCTGGATCTAGCAAAGTATAAACATGCACATAAAAAATCTGTAACATACCGGTAACTACATCAGGAGAATTTTTCTAATCTTGTCAGGTCTGAAGAGCATTGAGTCTGTTTGGGCATTGCCCACTAGTAGCACTAGAGGTGGCACCCTGCTAATTTGGGTGATCGGGCTGAGCTGAAGAATGATTAAGCTGAACTTGAGGTTTAGGGCCTGGCACTCTCTCTCTAAACTTTAGAGCTAGAGCACTGGATGAAGAAGGAGCTAGGCCTGAAGGCTTAAGGAAAAACTGAGAACGGTTACCACCCTCTAATTTAGGCTGAGCAAAGTTTAAATTACCTATCCTTGCTCTCTTATTTTTCTTCTCTCTCTGCTTAACCTTCTTCTCTTCTATTTGCGGAGCATGGGTCATAAGTCCAGATAGGTTCATATCACTATTCAACATCATTGTTCTGCACCCATTCACCATGCTATCATTCACTCTAAAAATAAACTTACTCATTCGAGACCGATTGTTTGCAACCACATACGGAGCATATCTTGCTAGTTGAGTAAACTTAAGAGAATACTCTTTCACTATCATATTGTTATGCCTAAGATTGATGAATTCTAACACCTTGGCTTCTTAAAGCTCTAGGGAAATAACCTATCAAGAAATACAGAGGCAAACTCCTCCCACTCAACTGACCCTGCATCATCTGCCCTCTCAAACTTTCACTGCTTAAACCAAGTATGAGCCACATCCTGCAACTGATATGTGGCTAGCTTATCATTCTCATTAGGAGTAAGCCCCATGACATCAGTAACCTTCTAAACTTGATCTAGGAGTCCCTGCGGGTCCTCATCTGACTTAAACCCTGTGAAAGATAGAGGATTCATTCGGGTGAAGTCCTGAATCCTGGATGCAGCAGAGTTAACCACTGGGTTGGTCGAAACAACAACTGGTCATTTATTTTGAGTAGCAACTGACTAAGCAAGAATAGTGAATTCATCTCTAAACTCTGCATGAGAAACATGTTCGCTTAAAGGATCTTCGGGCTGAGAGGATGACGGATTTCTGTTTCTCTTCTTAGTGGCATATTCTATAAATGGAAGAGAAAGGATTAGACTGAGAGTTGAATTTGATCTTTTGCTCACTGGCATGACATGAATGCTAAAAGAAAGGAAAATATTCCTAAAATATCTCATAGCCTATTGTACATGAATGTGGCGCGCAACACACACTTGTACAACACTCTACTAGACACGGCTTTCAGACTTCCTAGGACATTATTGAACCTTAGGATCTAATACCAAGTTTTGTAACACCTTAATTTTCTAAATAGGAATGCTACACGGTGCTCATGAACTCAAATAACCAAAATCTAACCCATGACTGATAACTGTACCTAAAAACTTCATAATATATAGAATAAATGCAGAAATAAAGGCTATAAGGCCATAAGGTTCAAAAATGAATCATGAAGTCTCATAAAAGAACATCTAAAATGGGGGTATATCAGTACCCCAAACAAATCTGAAATAACTGTCTGATCATAGTAGGTCTGAAAGCATATACACTATCTGTATAAGGAGTTAAAGGAACATGTCTCCAACTAACTTCATCTTCTATACTTATAAAACCATGAAATAATATTATCCTCGCATGATGAGGACTCATCACTGACTCTGAATGTTGAGACTGAACTACTACTGCTTCTCGGGAACTGGTGCTTCTGAACATATGGCATAATAAAATACCATAGCGCAAATGTGTCAGTACAACTAAATTTAATGAGTATGCAAGTGAGGTAGGCTAAATGCATGGGGTTGATATGCATGAACAATACTAACTGTCTGACTAATATGAACGTGGGAATACATGTGTGAAATAGTAACTATAAATGTAACTGAGTACATGATAATACTGACTACTAAGTATGAATTCTGATAAACTGTAATACTGATAACATGATATAACTAATACTGAGCTGTCACAACCTGAACTAGGTTCTGGCCATGATAGACATCTCGAACCATGAAGTCTCGGATGTCCTACTCTATCTGGTAATCATGCATAACATTCATATAAATAAAGAAGATATAGAAATATAACTTAATACGGAAACATGGCCAAAACTCTAGATTTAATTTAACAATAAGGAATAAATGTGAGATCATCTAAACAGTATCATGACCAGTCTGCAAAATCTCTACTACATGATCAAATAGCAATAGCCTGAAAATTAGGATAAGGCCCCCAATAGACCAAAACCAAAGAAATAACATAATCTGATAAAACAATACTTCTGGAACAAAGAAGGGTCACCACTGCACTGATCACTTCTCTCTGGATACTCTACTACATAGCCGAACCCATAATTGAGCCTTCAAACCTAGGAGTTAGGGGGTTAATATACAAATGTACTAGTACACAGAGCAAATTCAAAATAGTAACTTATATTCAACATATATGAGAGCAATTTAAATATTTCATAAATATGTCGTATGGTAAGAATAACGTGGCCATTTTCAAAAGACTATGAAATCATATGAACTCTTTGACACTCTTTGTCTTACTTCTGCGCTAAGGGGTATACCGTATAATTTCACAATTCTACTGACTATCTTATCTCAATAGCCATCAAGATAGGAGTACTTGTGAGGGAAGAGCACACAAGATCACACAGTAAGGTGCCACAACCCCAATCAAGTCATTATGTCATGCTTGGGATCAAGATCACAAAGAAGGGCTCCAAACCATAAGTCCTGATGTGGAATGAGAAAGTGCTAGGTACACAAGATCACATAGTAGGGTACCAAGTTACCGTCTCAACAAATCACGGTTTCCAGCATAGAGTCATTTGGCTCGTGCTTTCTTTTGGTAATTACCTAACTCACATCCACCTAGTTTTTTTTAACTCTTTAAAACATGTATTCTCTGAAATTAAATTCTAACTCTGGCATGGCATACATTTATATGGTATCATCATACCATTGACTTGTAAGTCTTATCTCTGAGCCATTCTTAGCATTTTATAATCTCTGTTTTCAAAACATGTGTTTAGGACCACCATATCAATAAATCATTTCAAGAACTCTTTCTTTAAATACTCATGTAAACACTTGTAAACAACTCTCTTTATCAACATTTCAAATACACAAGGTGTTCATATCAAAAATCTCAATTTATATGCAAATTCTTTCTCTTTAAATCAAGAACATAGTTATATCAAGAAATTCCCTCTCATCATCCCAAAATTATGGTCAAATACTATGGTGTTGAAGAAACTATTTTCAAACCATAAATAATGCATTTCAAACTATTCTCAATAAGATCATAAACTCAATTTTATCACAAGAAAGGAATTTCATAATTTGTTCTCTCAACAAATCTCAAATTTCAATCCTTATACATATACATATATGTGTAAATCAATTTAAGGGGAAAGAGGACTAAAGACCAAATAACAATATAATTAAACATTCATCAAGCATAATAAAATTATATATTCTGAAACCCTTTTCTAAATTCATGCTTGCTAGGTCTTTAATTCATTCTTGAATATTTCAAGAAGCCCATGTAGTTTTAGGATAAACCCCACGTACCTTAGATTATAAACTTTTGATGAACACTTTCTTTTGGGACTGTATTTGTGCTTTTGATGGATGATTCTTGAAGATCTTAGTTTGGGGATTCTAATTCTTGAATCAATTTTGAAATTTAACGGTGAAATTTTGAGGGATCTTGAATCTTAGGTTCAGGCCCTAGAGTTTGGTTCCTGAGAGGATTTGGGAGAAAGGAGTATATTTTTTTGAAATAGAGGTTGAATTCAGTATTTATAGAGTTATGGGGTGAAGGGAAAATTCCAAAATACCCCTCCAAAATCTTTTGAAAAATGCTGAATTTAACAGCTGATGGCATTGGGCTGATATCATGACATATATGATAAGTTGTCAACTCTTGTCATTAGAAAATGTTGGAATTGTGACCTTCTACCTAAGGCTTACAACATATTCTAATAAATCGTCATCTTTGTGACAAGCCATCAGAACTGTCATCACTCAGTTGCTAGGCTGATATGTTGGAGTAAAATGGGAATAACCTTTTTCTCCAATGTCGAATTTTGGTAAAATCGGTGGTGTTGGAAAGAGAACCCAAAGACCTTTCATTTGATATTTAGTAGCCACCCAGTTCATCATATACAAGGAGTTATGGTTGAATGAAGTTGATCCAGGTTTTGACACTCACTAAAACTTGAGCGATAGGAAAGTTTACGACTAGTCCTTGAGTTAAGGGACCTCTATGATCTCGACTCATGCCCAACTAGATTCACACACTATATTTGCATTTGATTTATGGCTTTTGGAACATCTACATATAGGAAAGACAGTTTATGTTGTAGCCCAAATTACGGGTTGTTACATTATCCATCTTGGGATCATTCATCCTCGAATGAAAACTCGGGATATATCAAACACGATTTCAAGAGATAAATGAAAGAAAAGAGAGTTGTATAGGATTTGTACCTTCTAAATCGTCTTATATGTCCTCCAAAAAAGTTGGATACCTCATACGCATATCATCTTCTGATTCCTAAATAGCCTCCTCGGACTTTCGATTCCTCCACATCACCTAACTGAAACTATCTCCTTAGTCCTCAACTTCCTCACTTGACGATCTAAGATTGCAATAGGTTCCTCTTTATATATTAATGAGTTTGTCACTTTGATTTCTTCCATAGGCAACACTAGGGAATGATCTTCTATATAATTCTTCAACATGGATACAAGAAATACCAGAAGTACGGTCAAGCCATCATCAGTAGAACTCAGTTAGTTACATGACTCAGGAAAATTCAGTAAAACTCAGTACTCAGTCTCAGTTCGTTATTCAATTTAGTACTCTGTAGTATTTAGTTAACACCTCAGTAAACTCAGTCAGTTAGCAGAATTCAGTAGTATTTTATTAGTCAATGAAACTCAGAGAATTTAGTCTATTCAGTTAGAAGTAGGATTCAGCACCGAGTGATATCAAGGATGGGAACTCACCTGCTAGTAAAGGGCGTGATTCTTAGAAGCAATCCTTGCATTCCAAAACTACATAGCCAGCATAGGTTTAGACATCAAACCTACCAGTTGAGAGTTAATAAGATGGATTAACCTGATAGATGAGGGTCCCACCATTCTCCTTAGAGTACCTACCAGATGAGGGTTACTCACAACTCATCCTTACCAGTGGCGTGGTATTGACACCCTTCCAACTGGGGTTACAAGTTGGACCCTAACTCTATTCAGAAAAAGGGCATGTCGGTTAGATGATTACCTTCAACAGTCTCAGTCTCAGTCTTTAAAATAGAACTCAGATAGTTCTAAGATTTCAGGACTTCAAACGCAGGAACCCATATCTCCAGGCAACTCTAACTTATATGCAACTACACCTATCCTCATAATCTGATATGATCCTATATATAGAGGACTAAGCTTACCTTTCTTCCCAAATTGCATGACTTCCTTCATAGGAGAGACCTTGAGATATACCTAATCACCAACATCTAATTCTAAGTCCTTTCTTCTAACATCAACATAGGATTTCTGTCAACTCTGGGCTATCTTAAGCTATTCTCTAATGATCGTCACATCTTCTATTTCCTAATAAACAAGATCAGGCCCAAATAACTGAGTCTCACCTAATTTATACCATCCAATTGGTGATCTACATCTCCTCCCATACAAAGCCTCGAAAGGAGCCATCTTAATACTGGCATGGTTGTTATTATTGTAAGCAAACTCTATCAATGGCAGCTGATCTACCCAGCTACCTTTGAAGTCAATTACACAAGCCCTCAACATATCCTCAAGAGTCTGAATGGTGTGTTCAACTTGTCCATTGGTCTGAGGGAGGAAGGCAGTACTCAGGTTCACTTGGGTACCTAAACCCCTCTAAAATGATCACTAAAACTGCAAAGAGAATTGTGTACCTCGATAGGATATAATGGATACTGGTGCTCCGTAAAGACGAAATATTTCCTCAATGAAAAATTTGGTATAATCATCACCCAAATAGTTGGTCCTGATAGGCAGAAAGTGAGCTGACTTGGTCAGTCGATCAACAATTACCCAAATAGAATCATACTAATTTTGGTACCTCGCAAGTCCCGTAATAAAATTCATATTGATCATCTCCCACTTCCATAAGGGAAAAACTATCTCTTGAGAAGTACCACCTGGCCTCATATGTTCCACTTTAACTTGTTGAAACACTTGGCAACAAAGTTAGCTACATCACGCTTCATATTATGCCACTAATATATAGCTTTTAAATCATGAAACATCTTAGTAGAACCTGGGTGAACAACATACCTCAAAGTGTGAGCTTTATCAAGGATTATTTCGCAAACCATCTACATCTGGCACACATAATCTACCCTGATAACTCAAAATCCCATCACCACCAATTTCAAAAGACATCACCTTCTGTTGACCTATATCTTTCTTGATCTGCATCAAGATGGGATCTTTAACCTGCTTCTCTTTAACTTCGGCACAAAGGAAAGATTCAGCTATCTCATGAACAACCACTCCCCCATCTTTGGAATCAAAAGTTGCACTCCTAGATTTGCAAGCCGGTGATATCCTTCACTTTCTCCCTCTTTCCTTCCTCAACATGAGAAAGACTGCCCATGGATAATCTGTTGAGGGCGTCAGCTACCACATTCGCCTTGCTCGAATGATAGTGCAAGCTTATTTCATAATCCTTCAAAATCTCCAACCAACATCTCTACCTGAGGTTCAATTCTTTCTGCGAGAAAAGATACTGTAAATTCTTGTGGTTAGTAAATATATCCACATGTACCCCATAAAGATAATGCCACCAGATCTTAAGAGCAAACACCACAGCCGTTAACTCCAAGTCATGGGTAGGGTAATTTCGCTCATGCACCTTCAACTATGTAGATGCATAAGCCACTACCTTACCATGCTGCATAAGTACACACCCAAGTCCCACTCGGAATGCATCACAATATACAACAAAACCCTCTATACCACCTAAAAGAGTCAAAACAGGTGTAGTAGTCAACTTGTCTTTTAACTTCTCAAAACCATACTCACAGGAGTCAAACCACACAAACTTTACCTTTTTCTATGTCAATTTAGTAAGAGGAGCAGTTATGGATAAAAATCTCTCTACGAACCTTCTGTAATACGACGCCAAACCCAAGAAGCTCCGAATATCGATTGGAGTTATGGGTCTGGGCCATTTTCTCACTTTCTCGACCTTTTAGGGATCAACTTTAATCCCGTCAGTAGACATAATATGCTCCAAGAAAGCATTAGCATTAAGCTAGAATTCACATTTGGAAAACTTTGCATACAACCTATGATCTTTGAGGGTCTGAAGGATGATTCGGAGGTGAATGGCATGATCCACCTTACTCTTAGAATAAATCAAAATATCATTAATGAAAACTATTACAAATAGATTTAGAAATTGTTGAAACACTATTCATTAGGTCCATGAAAGCTGCAGGGGCATTATTCAACTCGAAGGACATGACCAAGAATTTGTAATGACCGTCTCGGGTTTGGAAATCTATTTTGAGAATATCTAACTGCCTAACCTTCAACTGATGGTATCCCGAATGAAGGTTTATCTTTGAAAAACATCTAGCACCCTGAAGCTGGTAAAAGAAATCATCAATTCTAGAAAAAGGATATTTATTTTTGATAGTGACCTTATTCAACTGACAGTAATTTATGCACATATGCAAGGAACCATCTTTCTTTCGCACAAAGAGTACAGGTGCACCCTAGGGGGAAACACTCGGATGGATAAAACCTTTATCTAGAAGATCTGCTAGCTGTTCTTTTAACTCTTTCAGTTCTACAGGAGAAATTCTATATGGCAAAATAGAAATGGGATGGGTATTTGGCAACAAATCAATACCAAAGTCTATCTCCCTATCAGGTGGTATCCCCGGGAGATCATCGGGAAACACTTCTAGGAACTCACTAACCACAGGGACAAACGAGAGTAAAGGACTTTTAACATTAGAATCTTTGACCTAAATATGATGATACAAAAAACCTTTGGAAATAAGTCTACGGGCTCTAAGATAAGATATAAATTTCACTCAAGGTGCTAAACAATGCCTCCCTTTCTAGCACTGGTTTATTCTGAAAGGAAAAGGTAACCTTTCGGATTCTATAATCTAACATGGCATAACATGAATAAGGCCAGTCCATCCCTAGGATAGCATCAAAATCAACCATGTCTAAGTGTATGAGGTCTGCCAGAGTATCCCGGCCACAGATATCACCACATAATTTCTATACACCCTCCTAGCCACAACAGAATCTCCCACCGGAGTGAAAATAGAAAAAGGCTCAATAATTACATCCGGCTCAAACCCAAAACCAACAGTCATGTAAGGGGTCACACAAGAAAAGGTAGACCCGAGGACAAGTAACAGGTAGACAATTTCCCTTTCACTTATTTGTTAATGATTAAAACAACGTATTACTAATTAATCTGACATTATATTTTGAACACATAATATGTTTCATATTATGTACCTTTGCTTATAAGTGAATCTTACAATGAACTAAAGACTAATATGTTTTAAATGTATGTATTACATAACAGCATACATGTTGTAAAACGTTTATTACTTGTAAAAAAATTACAGAAATTGTTAATATCATGTACATTTATAATGTATGATGGCATATCATACATTGATACAAATGTATAATCAAATATTATACATTCTTAAATCTACTGGAATGGCACAGTTTCACTATACATTGCTTTGAATGTATAACAAATTTTTATATATTCAAACATTTACTGGAAAGACACACATTTATTATACATTAATTTGACTGTATAAAAACATATTATACATTCGTAAATTTACTGGAATGATACTGTATATAATTTTTTTTAATTGAATTTAGTTAAATTTCGTTATTGTATTTCTAACCTCATACATGTTAAAAACGTATAATGTTATATCATACATTTATTACACATTAACTATTAATGTACAATATTTTAATACACCGTGCATTTCAACAATTACTTTCTCCTATAGAGAGTAAGTTACATACTTAATCTTCATTTATAATCATGTTATAACTTCAAGCTATATGGTTACGAACTATGATATAGGGGAAAATCATAAAAAATTTATACTAATAAAAATCATTGATTAAAGAAATTAACATCTATAATCAATTAAAAATATATATATTACTTGCTCCAGCATTCAAAAAAAAAATTAATAAAAAATATTTATACAACCAAAACCATTCAAAGCATCCGCACATAGAAAACTATATTATATTCTTCATGATTCCTTTGAAAAAAAATCGCAAGTCCTGCGGTTGTGACCAACTCGTCCGCATTTACCGAAATTACTATTGCGTCACTTTTGTATGACGTATCATTAATTTCTGACTCTCAAATTCTAAAATGTCGCAACAATACGGTGATATTCATATTGATTTTACTAGTATTGAAGAACGTATGTAGAAGAAGATTGTAGTAGTTTTGAAGAACGGGTGTAGAAGAAAGTGTTTGTTTTTTGGCTTTTCAAATCGTGAATCACAAGGAAAAAAAAATTATGTATAACAAAACTTTTAAAATTCAAATATTAGTTACATGTTCTATCAATAAATGACTTAATGTTGGCTAATTACTGTCTTTAATTAAGGAACTGTAAAATAATTAAAGATTCTCTTACTTTAAATATAGGATTAACTATTACATCATACATTCGACCAATGTATAATATGTGACCGAATGTATGAGTATGTTTGCAAAAAAAAGGGAGAGAGAAAACAACAAGGGATTTTGTGTAATTATTTTCATTATCCAGGGAATTTATGTTGTTTACACATGCTTAGACATTATTAAAAGAGAGAAGCTGAGGTGAAATTAATTAGATGGATTGTGACAAGAAAATGCATATGATTTAGTTATTTAGGCTTCTTGATTAAAAGAATTAAGAATTATGTGATCTCAAGCATCTTGAATGGTCAAAAAGATCTTGAAAGTTGCAAGTTACCTAGAGAAGGTGGATATCCAAGAGCAGGACCTGCTAAACATGGAATATTTCTCAATAAATTAAAGAAGACATCTAGTAAGTTGCGAGGTGTTTTTTCAAGGTGCCAATGAAGAAAATTGGTATGGAGTAACTATGAAACACCAAATTGGACTTTTATCATATACCTATACAAGATAGATTGCATACTAATGCTTGACTGATGAGCTCGGCCCTCGGGCATTATTAATGAAGCAACCTGTAACTTGCATGGAGGAAATCAAGAGACATCAAGATAGACTTCATACTAATGCTTGACTGATGAGCTCGGCCCTCGGGCATTATTAATGAAGCAACCTGTAACTTGCATGGAGGAAATCAAGAGACAATTGATCACCTACTATTTGAATGTTCTTTCCCGGGTGAAGTTTGGCTAAAGATTCTCAAATGACAAAGGATAACAAGGCAGACATGTAAATAGAGTGATGAAGTGGTTTGGGCCATCAGCAGGTTTCCACATATACAAACTATATCAAGCTATTATTGTCTACCACATCTGGTTGGAGAGAAACCTAAGGGTATTTCAATAGAGGTCACATTCGAGTGATCAAATTTTACGAATGATAGCTCAGGAGGTACACTGTCAAGGGATTATCAAGAAGGAACTGTTAGAGAAAATGGTGCATATGGAGAGATACCCAAAATGGTGCATATGGAGAGATACCCAACCTTAGTGCTCCTGTTTTAGTTTATTTGCATAGGATGATATGTTGATGCTTCCGGGAAGAGGCGGATTCAGGATCCGGACTCTCCGGGTGTCAAGTAAAATTGTCAACTGGTACATTTATGACTCTTGTTGCCCTGTTTTAGTTTATTTGCATAGGATGATATGTTGATGCTTCCGGGCAGAGGCTGATCCAGGATTCGGACTCTCCGGGTGCCAAGTAAAATTGTCAACTGGTACATTAATGACGCTTGTTGCCCTGTTTTAATTAACAATGCTTAACAAAAAAAAATTAAAAATGATGTGCTTCTTGACGGCGTTTGTTGTCCTGTTTTAATCAACAATGCTTAAATAAAAAAAATTAAGAATGATGTGCTTTTGATCGAGATAGAACCCACGACCTATGACCCACAAAAGTGGCACTTTACCACTTGCATTAGATAGTGCTTTGGTATTGTGAGTGACAGATTTAATATTTTACTATATCAGTCTCTATATATAGAACAATGCTTAAACAAAAAAAAATGATATGCTGCTGACCGAGGTTGAAACCATAACCTGTTACCCACAAAACGGCATTGTGAGTCAAGTGATGCTTTGCCACTTGGACTAGCTAGATAGCACTACGGTATTGTGAGTGTCAGATTTAATATTTACTATATTAGTCTCGATATATATAGAACAATGCTTAATAGAACAAAAACCAAAAAATACTATGTTGCTGCCTGATAACGAACCCACGACCTATTAAACACAAAAGTGGCACTTTTCCACTTGCAGTAGATAGTGCCTTGATATTGTGGGTGGCATATTTAATATTTTACTATATAAGCACTATAAGAAATTTGATTATTAGTGATGAATTATTTAATCACATAAAAATCATATTTCGTCATAAAAAAGTTTTTTTTGACGAAAAACATTTCGTCAATCTTTCGTCTCTAAACGTGGATCGCTAAAAGCATACAAAGACATTTAGTGTTTCTTCGCTAAAATTGTTATATTAACTACAAAAAGAAAATTTGTCTCCAAATGCGTAGTATTTATGATGAACTTGCTTGTGTTACAAATCTAAATATTTTGTAGCTTAAAGTATAATAGTGTCACTAAAAGTGTGTTCAATGTAGACAATCTAATTTGTCACTAATTATAAATTTAATTAGTGATGATGTTGATCGTCTTTAAATCTATGCATTATTTGTAGTTAAAAGAATTAGATTATGTCTCTAAAAGATGATAATTTTGTGGTTAAAAATTTTTTTTGGTATAAAATATGCAGTATCACTGACGAATTAATTTGTAGTTAAACATATAGTCATGTTATAAATATGAAGGTTAATTTGGAATAAATTGTTTTTGTTACTGAATATTATCAGTTGGTGACAAATAGAAATGTACCTATGATTTAATTTTTGCACCTAAAGAAAACATTTTTATGAACAAAATATGATATTTTTTATATAATTTATGTAATACTTTTTAATAGTAGTATTTAAATCTGTTATTAAATTATTTGTCGTTAATTGCATGTCTATTTAAATTTCTAAAAGTACATAGCTTATCTAACTGGAAATACCATAAAAATATAAAAGAGCAATATAATATAAAAAATTTATACAAAATCGTACACTAATTACATTTATAATTATTAGAAAATAACATTTGAATACAAACCCATTAAGTAAATGAAGTGAAATCACTCAAACATAAAAAGTCTAATAAAGGTATAAGAACAATGACAATTTTTTTTAAAAGAAATAAAAGGATGTAGTTTCCTTGTTTATTGTTGTTTCGTTGTCTAAAATCTTCATTAGTTGAGTCAGTCTTTGCATATACCTATATAAAAAGAAAATACATATATAACTTTAGCATGTACCTTTTGATATCAAACCAAATATGTGTGTTCAGACTTTAATTCTAAAAGTAACACTAATTAGTGAAACAAATAATAACATGAGAAAAGAGTTATTTCTTCTACACAAAATTATTAACTATTCGATTATCGCAATCGATAAAAACTTATCTCCTTATTAAAATGATGTGAAGAATTCCTCTATTGAAATAGACTATATGTAGAAGTTGAACAAAAACTTTGTAAAATTTTTGCTTCTTATGCTAATTTAAACAAATATTTAACTTTCATAGAGTATTGGCAAATGATAGATGGAAAGATAACAAATTGTAAACCAAAGACAAGAGAGAGAGAGAACAAAATATACATACGGGAATCAATTTTATTAATGTTGTATTTGTATTTGAGTTGGACTTAAAGTAGGTGGCTAGATTTTAATTGAAAAAACAAATTGAGGGGGGAGGGGGGAGGGGGGAGGGGAGAAGTGAGTGGGTGGTTCCATTTAACGTGGGATGGAAAATGGGGAATTAGTGAGAGAAAATTTTATGCATTGAAAGTTAAGGAAAGGTAAAATAGTTAAAAGATTTACATTTTTTTTTACCTTTCCACAATATTTTCTTGTAAAAATATAAATTCTCATATCATTGATTTATGTCACTTAATGGCTTCCCATTAAATATTAAAAATATATTTCTATTTTTTGAGTTTTATATTATATATAATTTTAAAACTTTTTACCTCACAAATTTTATTTGGCCAAATCTGAAACACATTGAAAATGATCAATATTATGTGAAAACAAACAGAATTAATATTAGGTAATTTTACACAGAAATCGTAAGAACCCATAGTTTTTAAATTTAAAATAGAATAATCTTAAAGGAAAAGGACAAGAATAGCCACTCGAAATAATATTAAGTGATAAAATAATTTGTCGCTAATAATCAAATTTCCCGTGGTGAATGATATAGGTTTTGTTTTTTGGTTTTCCAAGGTATCCCCACAGCCAGCAGTCGTGAGACTAATCCTCCGTTCCTCTGTCAGCGCAATAAGTGGTAGGGAACTGACCACAGAGTTTTCTCTGTTCGTCAGAGGCGGGGATCGAACCCCCAACCTCTTACTTAAGGGACATGGCACTGAACCACCATGTCAACTCTAGTGGTTGAATGATATAGTTTCTATGCATTTCTTAAACATGTACATATTCTATATAGCAATATACAACTCTATACACATCATATACCAAAAACATACTCTAAGCAACAATTATACAATTTATATATACTTCTTTATGATAATTATATAATTTTTATACACATTTTATATAACATTTAGCTGCAACTATCATTCAGATACGTATTTTATACAACCACCATCTAGTTCGCATACATATTCTAAACAGTTTTTATAAATTTTTTATATAGGAATTATACCATTTTTATACATATATAGTTTTAATACATATATCTTGTATAAGTACATATTCTATGCAATAATTATATAATTTTTATAAAATTATATTTAATTATTATTATTTTTATAAAAAAATAGATTTTTTAGCCCAAGAAATTATTGAAGCAATAAATAAATATATAAATGGCCCAAATAACTCAAATTGTGAAATGATCATTAAATGAAATTTATTAGGTTGATTGGCCATGTAATGTCCAATAGCCCACATGGGTCAAATATGGGTCATAAATTTTGAAAAAGATCAAACCATTTCCTTTTCTCTAATACTAGATATCGACGCTCCGTGCTAGTACGGACCCAATATATGTTATTTTTTATCACAATGTGACACAAATAGAATTTAGATATAATTTTAAGAGTTAGATCAATATTTATATCTTTTGAATTTTTAAATTGTTAATTATGTGATTTGTAATGCTCTTTACATAATTT